>NC_067399.1:213076455-213273955 GCF_016432865.1 Antechinus flavipes | reverse complement strand
TAAAATGGGAATCAGAATAGCACCTATGTGACAGTTGTGAACATCAAAGAGGTAAAGCACTTAGCATATAGGCATATAGTAGGCAATTAATAAAAATGCTTGTTCCCTTCCTTCCCCTAGGGGTTAAAAAACTCCAGAGGATGCATATCTCTTGCAGTAGATTTGTGCATAGGCAACCAGCGCTTGTCATTTATCTAGGGGGATCCCCATGGAAAATGCCATTTCATATCATTTTATAAACTAAAAATGGAATCATAGATCTAGAATTCTGAAAGGGATCTCAGAAGCCAGTTAATTCACTCCCTTATTTTACATCTGAGGAAACCAAGGCCCAGAGAAATTAAATATTTCCACCCCAGGTTTTACGATTTAAATTGAGGCTTTCTGTCCCCCTGCTAGGGAAACGTGCCTCTATATTGATGATTCTCAGAAGCCCTAAAAACAAATGTACTTCTGTGCTAACTAAATGTCCAAAATTATACCTCTCTGTTAAAGAATATTTCTCTTCATAAATCATGGAATCATTTTTGGCATAGGAAAGCTGATTCCCTACCTAAAATAGGTGAATGTTCTGCAATTTGTTTTGGTTTCAAACTTCCTGGCTCTAAATTTAAAATTGAACTGGAGCCCATCTGAGCTCAAATTCTAGTGTGACTTGGCCCTCTCTCCCCTCCCCTCCTCCTTAACTTTGTCATCGAAAACACCTGAAAAAAAAGATAACAAAATATAAACTGCTATCTTGTGATATTTTGAACAAACCTAGTTTCCAGCTATATTGCACTTAGAATGAGTCCCAGGAGGAAAACTGGGGGTAAGTAGGAAAAAATGTCAAGGAGCATATATGAGTTAATAAAAATAGATGAGAAGGGTGGGTGAGAGCTTACTAAAAAACAAAAACCCAACCAAAAAACAAACTCATCCATTTCACTTGATTGCCAAGATGAATTTTTAGCATCTCCAGGAATAGGTTGGCAAGGACTCAGGGAAAAGGGCTCTCTCAGGCAAGAGTTATTGCATTTGCGGAATTCTATTTGCTGAGGAAAATAGTTCACTTTTTTTTCTCCTTGGGACAACTGGTTCAGTCTCTCACTCAAAGTCATTTGGAGGAAATACATGACTTATCTCTTTAGCCAAACTTCCCATTCAGCAAGGTTAAGTTATAGCTCAGCCTTCACCCTTGCACACCTTCAGGGAGGAGAATGGTTTTTTTTTTCCTTCCTTCCTTCTTTTTTCTTCCTCAGACTGATTCTCATGGCTCTGGCTGGATGCCTTATGAGTCCTTTGGAAAGCTTGTAGAAATGTATCTTGGTAGAAAAATAAACAAAAAATCTTGGAACAACTAATAATAAATGACCCCTGGAAGGGGTTGAAGTTAGGGGTGGAGGACTGGGAGCTAGAGAAGGAAGGCTGACTGCTAGAACTCTAAGGCTTTGTGACGTTGGAAGTTTGTTATTTTACAGGCTTCTTAATTGATTGATTTCTGTGCCCACGGCTTGTAAATGCCCAAACCCTAGTTTGTGGGAGAATTCTGAAGGTAAGCTATATTTACATGACACTGAAACAATCAACCAGTCAATTTATTTTAAAAATGGATCAATCATTCAAACTTGTATCTTAGAGACATAATCAGTAGGAAGAGGTCACAACCTTTGAGTGAAATGTAAATATAATAAAATACAATCTCTCCAGCATCCCTACAGACACTTGTATAAGGAGGCTGGGTTGGAAATAAGAAGGTAAATTCCTTAAGAAGGGTAAATAGCTGAAATGGGAGTGGGGATGGGGAACTGATGTTTTGAGATTAGGAATGTGGGGTTAGGAATGGGCAGATATGATTGTATAGTGAATGGATAGAAAAAGATTGAGGTCAGAAAGATAAGGGAAAGATTAAAATGAGGCTATTTGGGCAGTGAATTTAACTATACACTGAAAAGAGGTCAACATATACAATTAAGGTAAGTGATAAAACTCTTAAGAAATTTTGGTTGGCACACAGAACTGGGTTCTAATCCCAGTTTTGTTGTTGACTGATTATATGAGTTTGAAAACAGTAGAAAAACTGCTTGATTTGGAATGAAAGGACTTAAAGTAGGTCCAAACTCTAGATCTAACACCTACTCGTTGCTGCCTGTGTTACTGTACACAAGTCATTTAATTTCTCTGGGTTCCATCAGGTTGGGCTCAGGTTGAGGAAATCCTTGAAAGTTCAACTGATTTGCACCATTGATTAGAGAAATGCAAATAAAAACAATTCTGAGGTATCTCCACACACCTCTCAGATTGGCTAAAATGACAGGAAAAGATAATGACAAACATTGGACTGTTTGTAGGAAAATTGGGACACTAATGCTTTATTGGTAGAGTCGTGAACTCTATTCTGGAGAGCAATTTGGAACTACGCTCAAAGGGCTATCAAACTCCATACCCTTTGACTCAGCAGTGTCACTACTGGGTCTATATTCCAAAGAAATCATGAAAGTGGAAAAAGGCACCACATGTGCAAAAATGTTTATAGCAGTCCTTTTTGTAGTAGCAAAGAATTGAAAAATGAGTAAATATTCGTCAATTGGGGGAATAACTGAATAAGTTATGGTATATGAAAGTAGTGAAAAAAGAATATTATTGTTCTATAAAAGATGATAAACAAGCTGATTCTAGAAAGTCCTGGAAAGATTTACATAAACTGATGCTAAGAAGAACCAAATATTGTACACAGCAACAATAAGACTGCATTGTGTTTTGTTCTTCTCAGCAATTCAATGATCCAAGGCAATCTCAATAAACAATGGATGGAAAACGCCATATCCATCCAGAGAGAGACCTATGGAGACTAAATGTGGATCAACACACGTTATTTTCAGCTTTTTTTTCTCATGGTTTTTCTCTTTTATTCTGATTTTTTTCTCCCAACTTGACTCATATAGTAACATATAAAAAATTAATGTACATGTATAACCTGAAAAATAAAATAAAAGCTCAAATGATTTGAATACATATAGACTACAAACATATTATAATTCTATCATACTCCAGTGTTCTGTCATAGAAGTTGTGCATTGACTTTTTCCCCAGCATAATGGATACTAGAGTTGTAGAGTTGAAAGGGATCTCAAAGGTCATCTAATAAAATCTAGTTTACTTATTTTAATGAAGCGTGAAGTCAGATCCAGAAAAGTGAATTGCTTTGCCCAAAGTGTCTTTCCTTCCTTCCTTTCTTCCTTCCTTCCTTCTTTCTTTCTTTCCATCCTTTCCTCCTTCAATCCTTTCTTTCCTTCCTTCTGATGAGGTGCTAGTGGTAGTGAAGAGGTGGGAATTGGGGTGGGGAATCCCTTCTGGTCAGCACAGGTCCAATGTGAAAGAATTCGCAAACCCAAAAAGTCCTAGTGGAAGAAAAGGGAAGTTTATTGTTCACTAAGAAGAAGCTCTCTTAATGGGCAAATTTCCTCATTAGGAATTTGGCAAAGGCCTCTTAACAGACCTCTGGTTATATGGGCAAATGTTGGCCTGAGGCTGGGAACTGTCTGGGCTAATCAATACAGGACCATCAGAGAGAGATCTCCAATTGAATAAAATCATTTTGAAGGCTTTTTCCCAGTGTCTGGGAATTTCCTGAAGGGGATCCAGGTCACCCCCAAAAGATCAATGGAAGGTGATTTGACCAAGATCTCCAATTGAAGGGCCATACTAATCAAACTGCCAAAAATTGTTTTATGGAATTAGGAAAAAATGACAAAATTCATCTGGAAGTACAATTGACTTACTTCTGCTCAATTAAACACGTTGCCCAACCATCAATAATACCAATTGTGGTGTTAGGGGCTGGATATGAAGATGAATAAAACACAGTTCCTGTTCTCATGGAGTTAAATTTTTTTATTTTTTAAAGTATACATACATATATTTTGCCAAATTTTCTTCCATGATTTCTTTTTTCTTTCCTTCATGAGTCCAGCAAGCAAGATCACTCCTTTAAAAAGATGTAAAATAGTTGAGCTTAATTTGTGTTATCTTGTTTTCCCTTTCTATGTTCTTTCCCTCAGTTCATCTCCCTTGTTAGTGTTGAATATTTTCAGGCTCTTTTCTTCAATACTCAGAAAAGCTGCTGATAAACTCATCTACACTGGAATTTATTATTTAGACACAGTATCAAAACCCTCAGGTAAAAGATGGATTTTTAATGCTCGACTTTCTTTTAGGCATTAGCTGGTGATAGTTTTTCAGGGGAGAGCTGAGAGTGGAGAGAATTCAGGATGACCTTTCAGACAATTCTGAAATTATACTTAGTTCTCTCCCTTCCTTCTCTCCCTTTCTTTTCTTTTCCTCTTGCTCTATCTCTATCCCCTTCCCATCCCCCCACTTCTCAAGAATACAATAATGAATCTTACAAAAGCTTGTGAAGAAGTAATTGAAACTTAGCTCACAGTGCTGGAAAACTAAAGGAGACTGGATTCTAGTGTTCCATGCTCATCTCGTGGAGTTTATAATCCATTAAGAATGGGAATATGATTTCCTAACAATAAAATAATATGTTGTTTGTTGTTCAGTCATTTCCAGTTGTGTGCAATTCTTTGTGATTCACTTGGGATTTTCTTGGAAAATATTCTGGAATGAGTTGCCATTTCTTTCTCCAGTTCATTTTATAAATGAGGAAACTGAGGCAAATCGAATTAAGTGACTAGTTCATGGTCACAGAAGATAATAAGTTCTGAAATGGGATTTGAAATCAGAAAAATGAGTCTTTCTAACTGTGCCAGCTAGCTGTCCCCCAAAGTAGAGTATAATAAATGTATAATAATAACTGACATCTATATGCTCTTTAAAATTGTCTTGTATTACAACAATTCTATAATGGAGATACTCTGTAAATTATCTCCAATTTTTTAAAAGTGAGGAAAGTACTCTTTAAAAAGAATTGAGGAAGGTAAAGTTACAAAACCAGAAACCTCCTTCAGGGTGACCTGAATATTCACTTAAAAATGAAACAAAACAAAACAAATAAGCACAAGTTAGCAAAGGAGAAATTGATGTTCTTCTGGTACAATAACTCAAATAAGCAATATAAGTGTCTTGCTCTCTACTGTCTCTTCCCTACACCCCAACCTTTTCCTTGAATATTTCTGTAGCTTCTGATTTTTGATTTTTTAGATTTTCTTTAATAAGGGAGAAGAATCATATTTGAAAAGAAACAGAAAGAAAAAAATGGAAAAATCTAACTTGGATGTCAATAATACAATAATTCCACACTGGGGCACTATTGAGTTTTACAACTCTACTATTCTAGCAAAAACAGTGCAAGCAAAATCCTGCAGTACACAGGAATACTATCAAAGTTTGACAGTCTCAAAGATTATCCTATTTTCTAATTCATTCTTTTAAAAAAATTTCTGCTCTCGCCATTGCTCTTGCCCTTGCTCTTCTCCTTCCTTATTATTATTATTTTTTAATCCTTTCCCTTTCCTTCTTTTCAGAGTGGGTCTATCTCATGCAAACTGGAAATGCAGTGGCAACTCATGACCCTTTCCTACTACTGATTGGCATAAGAGTTTTAACCTGTCCTGATTATGACTTTTACCTTTCCTTAGGCAGCTTCATGGCCCTTCAGTCTTGGGGTCTTACCATGTTGGTTTTTGACTTATTGAGAACGTCCATTCAATCCAGTCAGATTCACCATAGCTTAGAACCCCTGAGCACAAGTGATTCAGCAACCTCAACCTTCCTTAGTAGGAGATATTACAGGTGTGTGTCATCTAGCCTGACCAAAAAACATGCTTTTAGAAATGAGGATAATGATTTCCTCCAAAGACTGGCTATGTATTTGCATAGATATATATCAATGAAATCTGGTGGTGGTGCAAAATGTCTGGAGACCACTATGTTATTTATTTCCTGTACCTGATTCTCTACTGCTTCTGAAATACACTAGACTCGACACTCTTAAGCAAATCTCTTGGAGGATGAGACCCAGCATGCAATGATTCAAAAACATGAAAGTTATCTGTTGCAACATGATGCTGAAACTGGAAATCCCAAGGCTTGTTTGCTTTTATAAAAAGGAAAAGAATTATTTTTGCTGCTCATTTTAAGACTGGCTTATAAGGACCATTAACTAGAGAGCCTCTTCAAAGACAATGACCTGCATGAAGGCTATATCTACATAATGCCAAAACAATAGATGTATTCAGGGAATGGGAAAAGACCTAATGAATTAATTCCTAACATTGTGTAGATCAAGAAGCTAACATATTTATTGTATTTTTCCACTTTAATTATCTTTTTTAGCATCATGTATTGGTAAATGTTATTATTGTATAAAATATAGGCATTTATTTTTTTACCTAATATTTTTTGTTTGTGAGCCTGTTTTTATGAAAAGTCCCTTGTATACTGGGGTATACCTTTTTTTCCCCATTATGCCATATTGCTCATGGTCAGAACTTGCTTCTGGATCCTGAAAAGCCTGTGTGACTTTGGGCTAAGCATAAGGCTCCCCGAACATTATTTTCCTCATCTTTTAAATGGGGCTCAGGGATTGTTCTTCAGTTTCCTATGCCACAAGGTTGTTAGAAAAGCACTTTGTTAAGCATATAATTCAATGTACATATGAATTATTCCATATCTGTGACATTATTTTGAAAGAAAGAATGAATGCATTTCATTTTTTCAAAGACTTCCTTTTTCACTTATAACAGAAAGGAAAAAATACACACATTCATTATATACTACTTACCCTCTGTCTGTGAATCAGGTTACCCACTATGATTGAAGAATGGATTGACTTGACTATTATAAGTGCACATAGGAGGAAAAAAATGATGAATACAGGTAGAAGGAAATATATGAAAATAGAAATAATATAGACCTCCCACATAGTAGAAAAATTTGTTGTAGCCCAATCCATTCAAAAGTTTATACATAGGCATTGACCCCTAACACTGTATACCAAGATAAGGTTGAAATGGGTTCATTATTTAGACATAAAGAATGATATTATAAACAAATTAGAAGAATATAGGATAATTTACCTCTCAGATTTGTGGAGGAGAAAGGAATTTGTGACCAAAGAACAACTGGAGATCATTATTGATCACAGAATAAATAATTTTGATTAAGTTAAAAAGTTTTTGTACAAACACAACTAATGAAGACAAATTAGTAGGGAAGCAATAAACTGGGAAAACATTTTTACATTCAAAGATTCTAATAAAGGCCTCATTTCCAAAATATATAGAGAATCAACTTAAATTTATAAGAATTCAAGTCATTCTCCAATTGATAAATGACCAAAGAATATGAACAATTTTCAGATGAAGAAATTGAAACTATTTTTAGTCATATGAAAAGGTGCTCTAAATCATTATTGATCAAAGAAATGCAAATTAAGACAACTCTGAGATACCACTACAACCTGTCAGATTGGCTAAGATGACAGGAAAAGATAATGACGAATTTTGGAGGGGATGTGGGAAAATACTACATCACTAATACATTGGGACACTAATACATTGTTGGTGCAGCTGTGAATGGATCCACCCATTCTGGAGAGCAATTTGGAACTATGCTCAAATAGTTATCAAACTGTGCATACCCTTTGACCCAGCAGTGTTTCTACTGGGCTTATATCCCAAAGAGATCTTAAAGGAGGGAAAGGGACCCACATGTACAAAAATGTTTGTGACAGCCCTTCTTTTAGTGGCAAGAAACTGGAAACTTAATGGATGCCCATCAATTAGAGAATGGCTGAAAAAATTATGGCATATGAATGTTATGGAATATTATTGTTCTGTAAGAAATAAACAACAGGATGATTTCAGAGAGGTCTGGAAAGACCTACATGAACTGATGCTGAATGAAATGAGCAGAACCAGGAGATCATTATAACATGGCAATAATAAGACTAGATGATAATCAATTCTGATGGACGTGGCTCTCTTCAACAATGAGATGATTCAAACCAGTTCTAATTGTTCAATGATAAAGAGAGCCATCTACACCCAGAGAGAGGACTATGGGAACTGAGTGTGGTTCACAACAGCATTTTCACTCTTTTTTGTTCTTCTTTGCTTGCATTTTATTTTGCTTCTCTTTTTAAAAACTGGTTTGATTTGATTTTTCTTGTGCAGCACAATAATTATATAAATACATATGCATATATTGGATTTAACATATATTTCTACCATCTTTAACATATATTGGACTATTTGCCATTTAGGGGAGGTCATGGGGGAAGGAGAAGAAAATTGGAACATAAGGTTTTGCAAGGGCTAATGTTGAAGAATTGTCCACACATGTTTTGAAAAATAAAAAAAATTGAATAAAAAAGTTTATATATTTGATCTAAAAAGCAACATTTATGAGTAAATAATTCAATTCAACATTTATTTTGCATGTACTATATGCAAGGCTCTGTGCTAAGTCTTGGACATACTTTGATGGATATGTGATCTCATAGAAGTGGGCATACCTTTTTACTATATGTAGGATAAGCCACCCACACCTGTTTATTTTATATGATTCTTGACCACATACTCCTATAAATCTGACAAATGGGGTAATCCAACATTCTGGAGATCTTTCCCTAGATCTCTTGATATTACAAGGATATCTAACAGTGGGACATAGAGCTTTTCTCTGAGTTATCACTAATTCTGATTGTGTTACTGGACCACAATCTTTTCTGGTTAATAATTCTGTAATAACATTCTTTGGCTCCATATGTGTAATTTCTCATTTTTAATATATAGAGGCTATTCACAATTGCCATGTACCTTTCCATTGGCTTTTCAATGATCCTTCATATCATTACTTTAGAGATTAGTATTCCACGACTTGCTATTATACTTTACCAGTCACTAGAAGAACACTGGCCTTTGTTTTGCTCTCTCATTCAGCCATATGTAATACACGAAGTAGGTAGTAGTTTGATTTTTAAAGAAGATATTTATCTTTGTCCTTGTTGGACTTTTTATTTTATAAAAATTAGAGGGTATGGCCTTTAGCAAGAGTTGAATAATCTTCAAAAAGCAGGCTAGGCAAATTCCTGTGATGTCAAACCACCAAGTCATTAATGTGGTTTTCCAGGGTTTAAACATCAGTAGTCCTTCCTTCCTTCCTTCCTTCCTTCCTTCCTTTCTTCCTTCCTTCCTTTAAAATTGCATAATATGCAAGTTATCTCTATTAACTACTTGGTCAAGGGCACAGCTACTGTCAGAGTAGTGGTCTGTCTGCCTATGACTAGGACATTTATTGAAATTGTAAAGAACAATGATTATCATTCTATGCAGAAAGAGCATTAGAAAATGCTTTGGATGATGATTTCTATGGATCTATAAAATAGAAATGAGGGACAAATCCATAAATTATGTAGTCAAATGAACAATACCAGGGACTGGCAAAATTTGCACTTAATTTCCTCTTCAAATTCCTTCTTTAGTACTTAGTCTCAAAACTTCATTAACCTCCTTAGGGAACTGAATAGCTTTATGGTTCCACATCCTTTCTCACTATGTTCTGATCTTAGTCTGACCTCAATATGTCACATTAGATATGTCCCTAAGGTACATCATGCACCATGTAACAACGGATACTAATTTGGTGGATGTAAAGGATGTCAGTACCATTTCTTTTAATGCTGGCACCTTTTGATACCTTACTAAATAAAGACTTTTCTCACTCTGGTGCTGAGATGCCTGCTGCACTCACATTCAAACCCATTCCCTTGATAAGACAGTATTACTTTCCAGGCTAGTTAGAAGCTGCTAGCTTTGAACATGGTCAAGTCAAATAAATATTCATTTATGAAATGCTTATTGTATGCCATATATTTTGCTAAGCCTGGGAATACAAATATAAGCAGAAAGATAGTCAGTATCCCTCAAAGAACTTACATTATTTTTCCCCTCATTAATATTTTATTTCTTCTGATTTCATGTGAAGATTTTTTTCATTTTTGTAAGATTTTGAGTTCCATATTTTTTCTCCTTTTCTCCTTTTCCTTCTCCCTCCTCCAGATAGCAAACAATCAGATATAGGTTATACATATACAATCATTTTAAACATATTTCCGTATTTGTCATGTTGTAAAAGAAAAATTAGAAAAGTGAAAACCACAAGAAAAAAAAACAAACCAAAAAAATGTGAAAATAGTATGCTTTGATCTTCATTCAGTCTCCATAGTTCTATCTGGATGCAACTGACATTTTCCATTCCTAGTCTATTGGAATTGTCTTGGATTACCACATTCTTAAGAAGAGCTAAGTCTATCATAGTTGATCATAGCGTAGTCTAACTGTTACTATGTGCAATTTTCTCTTGGTTCTATGCACTTCACTCAACATCCAGTTCATGTAGGTCTCTCTAGGCCTCTCTGAAATTATTCTCCTGATTATTTCTTATAGAACAATAATATTCCATTACATTCGTATACCAAAACTTATTCTGCCATTCCCAATTGATGAGCATCCACTCAATTTCCAATTCCTTACCACTACATAAAAGAAGCCTATATTTTAATGAGGGAAAACAATACTGTGCAGAAAAGGAAGCAAAAAAGGGGAAATGGGGATAGAGAAGGTGGTCCCATAGGGACATGGTGAAGAAAGTCCAGAGAATCATAGTGGAGCCTGAAGAGGGATGAAGACATATTTGGCTTGGGCTCTTTAAAACTGAGGGTCTGGAAGGAATTGACCAATTAGAGGAAGGACCATGGGACAGGGTGAACTTCTAGGGTGGGAAGGCTATTGTTGCATGAAGGAAAAATCTGGAGAGTCAGGAGGGGAGCTCAAGGAAGAATGAAGACACTCATGAATTATCTTTTTCAAATAGCTATTTCTGAATGCCCGCACCCCCAATTGCCATTGTTTCACAAACAAAATCACTGTATGTGTAACAGAGGGAGAAGAGTTCTGGCTCTGGAGTCAGATGATATAGTTTCAAATCCTGCCTGTTATACTTATCACCCATGTGTATGTGGGTGAGCATTTCACTTCTAAGGCTCAGTTTTTCCCTCTGTAAAACAAGGAGATTGTTAATTCTATATCTTACCTCAGTCATCTATTTATATGTGAACATGCTATATCATTTCAGTTGAAGGCGTCTTGCTTTTGTACAAAAATAGTATATTTCACAATACCTTGCACAAGTGTTTAATGATCTAATAATGTAGATTATTAAGGAATTCATTTATATAGTAAATTAATTTGTATCAATTAAGTTAATAAATGGTATATATTGATTAACTAAATTAATATATTAAATAATTTATTTAATTTAAGCAGTTATTTAGATTATTAAACATTGATTGTGCAAGGCCCCATGAAAGATATTATTTATTGATATTGAATTGGATGTTTTTGAGGGTTTAAATTTGGAGGCTCTGAGAGCACATTTTTAACAATTGGTTCATGTGAGAAATCAGATAGACTATATAATTGTTTTTTCTTCCCTGTTTCTAAGGACAAAATAACATGTAAATGAATAAACAAGTATGTTTGTAATGTAATTATTTATTTTTGATAATATATGTGTTGATATAAGCCAGTTTATATTTAAATAATGTCAAAAATTAGGACTACAGTTTATAGATCTCATTAGTAGTGTTTGGTCCTGCTGAGTCTCCATCTGTGATCCTATAGAGGAATTTATTCAAAGTTTCCAGTAACTTACATGTAAGATTCTTCCTCCTTAGATATTTGGAATGCCTAAAAATTTAACTCTGAGACCTAGCTTATTCCAAGCAATTCTCATCTCATGTCTTCCTTACATTCTTGTGAGAGCAGGATCACAGATTTACAGCTGGAAAAGGCCTTAGGAGGCATCTAGTCTGAACCTTTTAATTTACAGATGAGAAAACTAAGGCTTCAAGAGTTTAAGTATCTTGTATAAAGTCTACAAATAAGTCAGTGATAGAACCAGGGTTTTAACCTGGATTGGCTTCAAATTTACCGCTTTTTTTTTTCATTGCACCTATTACATAGAAGGATTTATAGAATTTGATGAAAGGATTTATAGAATTGCATAGAATGAAGAAATATATATAGTTTGTGATATACTAAGGAACAAGAAAAGATGACATAAATGAAGTCTTAGATTCACTGAGAAAATAAAGTGTAATGATTTTGTTTAATATTGATCTATAGTTAAGGAGTCAAATTAGGCTTGATGTTATAGAAATTTCCTAATAATTAGAATTGTCCAGTAATGGAATAGACTACTTCAAGAGATGGTAGCTTCTCTTTTCTTGGAGGTCTTTAAGTAGAGGCTGGATGACTACTTTTCAGGTATATTATAATGGGGATTCCGTTTGTATATGGCCACTGAGATCCTTTCCCACTCTTAAGCTCTGTGATTTTGTGATTAGACTTTTGTCACTACAACTTATGGGTGATAGCAATTATATTGCCATCATTGAAGAGAGCAACCTAGGGGAATGTATAGTGCTACTCCTGCCACCATCAATATTACCATACCACTACCACCACAATCCACCCTCTGAGTATCTGCCATCAATAGGACAGGCAAGTCAGTGTAGCTGAAGCAGCAGACCATGCTAAAATGGGGCAGGAGATGGGATGTGCCAGGGGGTACTCAACCACTACCTCTCACTGGATTGCAGTCGAAGTTCAAGACTCAGAGCCCCCGAGTCCTAGGAATTGCAGTATCTTACACTCAACTACCATTTTTACTTTCATCCAAATTCCCACAGCTATCACTAAGAGAAGGGACTGTTCAGCCCCACTACCACCACCCCCAACCACTGATCAGATGCCATTGATGGGGAATTAAGTCAGAGAGTTCTGGGAACAGCAGAACCATCCCTGCACTCCAGACCATGGACTCTGCTCTCAGCCCGGTCCCCACAGCCATTGCCATGTAGACTATAAACAATCTGTGCGTGTAATAGTTTTTATCTACTCAGCAGCCATGGCTCTTGAAGACTCAGAAAAAAAGTTCAAATGAGATAGTACTTATAAAGTGCTCAGCATAGTGTCTGGCATTAATAAATGCGGGTGCCCTCCCCTTTTCTCTTGCCACCAAAGTCCTTGGCACTTTCCATTGGTTCAACAGCAGAAATAGCTATAGTTTTATAAATGGAAATGGTATTAAGGGAGATTCATTACCATCTGTTTTGCTTCTGTACCATAAGGACTGTTAGAGCTTTCTATCTGACTTGCAGCTTAAACTTCTGATATGTTATCTTTCCCTAATTGAATGAGAGTTCCTTAACAAATAGGGACTGTCTTGCTTTTATATTTGTATGCCCAGTACTTTTTTCAGTGTTTTACACATAAATAAATGCCTCTTCATTCATTTTGTTCATTTGTACTATGTCCATCTGTGTACTCTGAATGCTACTTGTGTTTGCATTTCAGTTCCTGCATAACACATTAGTAAGTCAATCAATCATTCACTAAACATTTATTAACTGCGTACTATGTCATGCAGGGTACTAGGTACTGAGGATATAAAGACAAAAACAAAAATCCCTGTCCTCAAAGAGTTTACATTTTCTGGAGGGAAGCAACACTTACCTTCATAATTAAATGAAAATCTATACAAAATAAAAAAAAATAAATTCAGCTTGCAGTATTAGCAACTGAGATTTGAAAGAAAGGATATGAGAAAAAGCCTCATGTAGGAAGTGGCTGATATCTTACAGTAAAGTGCTAAATGCTTATTTGCAATTTAGTCAATAAACATTTATTCATATGACAGCATTGTGCTAAATGTTAAGTGATGTAGACACCAAAAAACAGTTGCTTCTCTGAGAGCTTCCATTCTAATGGCAGTTACAGAATGCATACAACAATGTACAAACAAGATACTTATAGGCTGACTGGGCAACAGTCAACAAAAGAAAGTCATTAGAATTACAGAATTAGAATTATGGGGGATCAGAAAGGCTTCCTGTAAAAGGTAAACTTTTTGCTGAGGCTTGACAGAAGCCAGAGAATTCAAGAGTTGGAGATGAAGAGGGAGAATAACTAGTGAAAATACTCAGAGTCAGAAAATGAATTGTCTTGTTTCAGGCGGGCTAGTACGACTGGATCAAAGAGTATATGAGGGGAAGGAGGAGGTGTGTAAGTTGTAAGGAGACTGGGAAAGTTCAGAGGGGCAAGTTTTGAAGGGCTTTGAACACCAAGGTGTTTTATTGAACTATGAAGGATTTTATATTTGATCGTGGAGATGATAGGGAGCCACCTGTAGTTTATTGAGTTGGGGTGGGTGATATAGTCAGACCAGTACTTTAGAAAGATCACTTTGCTAGCTGAATGAGATGGAGAGCTTAGGAAAACACTCAAGGCAGGGAGATCAACTTAGTGCATTCCAATGATTCAGGGATGAGATAATGAAAAATTGTACTAGAGGTGGTGGCCATGTCTGAGGAGAGAAGAGGGTGTATGTCAGATGTATTGCAAAGACTGAAAAGACAAATTGTGGTAACTAATCATATATGGAGGATGGGAGTGAGAGTGAGGAGTCAGGGATGATTCAGATCCTAGGAAGAGATCAGTATTCTCAGTAGTAATAGGGAAATTAAAAAGAAGGGAGAGTCTGGGTAGAAAGCATAGTGGATGGTGTATTGGACTTGAAATCAGAAAGATCAGTATTTCTAACCTCCTTTTCACATTTATAAACTCTATGAACCATCTAAGAGTAATCTAAGAACAGTAAAAAGTAGACCCAACAGAGATAGAAGCAATAGTAGCCTACATGTTGGTCTACAGTTAGAGGGCCTAAATCTCTTCCCACCAGAGGCATACAATATTTCTTTCCTTAATTGTCACCAAGAAAGAAGCCCAATTTAACCAGTTATTTCCTTTCATGTGCACTCCCAATTAACCAAACACCCTCCCACCAAATAGTGAATGGACTGGAAATATAGACTTTTTGCACATAGTGTATCCCTTTAGGATGGAGAGCAAGGCCCTCCAGTGTTCCATAAAACACATTGGTGTGCAAAGCCCTTCATACCTTGCCTTGCCCAAGGTCATACAGCTAGTTGTCTGAAGCCAGATTTGATGTCATGAAGATGATGGGGCAAAGGGGAACCAGCCAATGGGAATCCTGTCTTCTAAGAACAAACAGTATTTTTGCCAGCTGGAATTGCTTTAATGAAAGTCAGTTCCTATACGTCTGCCCCATTGTCTTATTATAATTCTCTTTCCTTTTTATAGCTGTCAAAGGTATTTTTTTGTTTCTCTATATCTAGATATCACAATCATCATTATTTAAAAATATTTTTTCTTTATTCCATGAGTTGCTAAGAGTGAAGAATTCATCACCAATTGAACAATCTACTGATGATGAAATTTTCTATACTTAGCTAAATTGGCCCTTAGAAAGTCTGTTGCCAGAGCCATCTTTTGAACACAATAGAACCTAATAGAACTGATATTAAAGGCTTGCAGAACTTAGGGTCATTTCCACACCACAATGACACATTAGAGTAAGAATACTTACTAGATGTATAAGTACTTAGGTGGCTCCATAGTGCACAGAGTGCTGGATATGGAATCAGGAAAACTCATCTTCATGAGTTCAGATATGACTTCAGACCCTTACTAGCTGTGTGAGCCTAGACTAATCACTTAACTCTTTTCTTTTAGTTCCTCATCTGTAAAATGAGCTGGAGAAGGAAATGACTAACCACTCTAGTATCTTTGCCAAGAAAATCTCAAATGAGGGCCCAAAGAGTGGACATAACTGAAAAACAATCAAACTAGATATGAATTAGGAAGATTTTAAAAGAGTGATTTTTTTTTATCAAAAACCTAAGGAAATATTTCTTTTTGAGCTGTGTTACAGTTAACAACTCAATATTACCTTGGTTTACAAGGCTATGTATGTACAAATATGATTGATTCCTAGTTGAATCCTAACTTTATTATTTATTATTATCTGTATTATCTGGGGCAAATAATTTTCAACCTCTTTGGAGCTCAATTTCCTCATCTGTAAGAATTTAAGGTTTAGAATTTTTGATCTCTAAGATCCCTTCAAACTCTAGATCTAATTATCCCATGCTCTTGCCATTGAGCAACTTGGGAAAACTGAATTATTGAATTTTTTTTTGGTCCAGACTTATAATTTTCTTAAACTATGCAGGAGAATTCCCTGTATGGTAGTTTTCTCAGTATGGAAACTCCCTCTACACAAATGTGACTTGCCAGTAAGTGTCAAAAAGACAGAATTTTAAATTAGGTTTTCCCTACTCCGAGTCTGATCTTCTAGGTACTTTGAAAGTTGCCTCTCTAATAATAATTTACTTGAAAGTAGATGAATTTGCAGGTGCCTAATGAAAATATATCCTTAAAAAAGAATCACTTTTTATCAGTGTAAGTTTGTGAATCTGCTCTTATCTCTTGGTATAGTGGCTCTTAATGTATATAATGCCAATGTAATGTCACATTGGCAGACCAGAGTGGTACTATAAAACCACTGGAAAGAAAAAAGAAAGTTTTGACTATCAATTTCTAAAATTGGTATCATTTATTCATTCAATAACTTTATTGAGTCGCTGACATAAATAAGGCTCTATGCTGAACACATAACTTCAGGATTTGAACATTCAATTGAAAGATGGAGTTGCTGATCTTAGTCTATGTTATAAACATTCTCATTCTATTCTGAGATTCTTTGCCATTGGACTTCTTTAGAGCTGACATATTATATAATAAAGTCCTTTGATACTTTGGTAACTAAATCCTGCTTTTAAAAAATTTTATTGATGCTTTAGTTCCTTCCCTTTCCACTTCTGTTATTTCTCAATAACTACAGAGCTTTTCTTAGTATGAAATAATTATAGTTAAGCAAAACAAATGAACACATTGACCTTTTCTGACAATATATGCTCCATTATATACTTATACCCTACCATCTCATTTCATTGATTTGAATTACGATATCTTTGTTTTCTTTTATATTATTCTTGTCCTATAAATGATTCTCTTGCTTATGTTTGTTTTCTTCTATATCTGTTCATGTAAATCTTCCCAACGTTCTCTGAATTCTTCATATTCTTAATTTCTTATGCTACAATAATATTCCATTTCATGCATTTACCACAATTTGTTTCACCATTCCCAAACTAATGGACATCTGCTCTGTTTCAAATTCTCTGCAACAATAAAAATTGCCATGAATACTTTGATGCAACATAGCCCTATTACATACTGAATTCCATTCTATAGTGTTGCATTGAGGTGTGTTTATGAACAGGAAAAAATAATGTAAGGCTATTTCTCCTTTTAAAAAAGCCTTGATTTTTTCCAAGGAAGAAAATTAAAAAATCACTAAGTATAGTTAATCATGAAAATACTGATTATAGCGATTAGTCTAAAATTCTCATCATTCATATTGTTATTAAAATATAAAAACCTGATGTGAATTTGAGCATCTAGGATTGAATAGTTAAAGGCTGAATACATAGTGTTTACCATTTATTTCAAAACTAAACATTTCAACAAGTAAATCCTTTGTACCTGGCAATTCCATGTATAAGTAATAAGGAATCCATCATATCTCATCAAAAAGATGAGCTCAACAATTGCTGTGAACTCCAGCTAGGATTTGGCCTCAGCAGCTTCCATTTGTCATCACTCCCAAATTGAATCAGAGATGTATATGATCTTTTGGGAATAGCCAAACTTCATCATAGCCAAGATTGAATTTGAGATAAATTTATGAGATTCATAATATTCCTTTGTTTATAAAGCACAGACATCATTATGCAACTTCCAAACCACTGATATCTATTCTGAAATAAATTAAATGTAATGAATAGAAGAAAAGAAAAATAGGACAATAAATAAAGCACAATATTCCAATACTTTTAAAAAGAACAATGCCAAGAATTGTGTAAAGACCATTGTTCTGTTAGGTTTTTAATAAATCTTTGTTTTTATAAAAATGAAGAAGAGTTACATTCAGAGCAATAAGTTAGAACAATATAGAAGATTAAAAAGTAAGAACAATGGCCCCTTTTTGCAATTTTATTGTGAAGGTGAAATTTGAAGGTCACCAAAAGGCAGCCAGTCTGTGCTAACTGAAGGTTCTATGAATTTATTTTTAAACAAGATTCTAATAACTACATTTAAATATATTTTTTCCTTCATAACCCTAAATATTTTATTTTATGTATTTAAAAACGTTATTCTGATGAGTCCAGAGATTTCACTAGGCTGCCAAAGGGCCCCATAAGACAGAAAAACATTAAGAACTCCTGCATTAGGGAATGCAAGCAATGGAAAAAATTTGAGATCACAGTGAAATTGGAGCATACTATAATCAAGGGGATCACTCTCGTGATCTAATTCTGACATGGCATAAAAATCAGGAACTCAATGGGTAATTAGAAGAAAAAAATATAAAATGCAAATTCAGTCTAAAATAAACATTTATTAAGTACCTACTACAAGTCAGGCTGTGCTAAGCACTGGAGTTACAAAGAAAGGAAAAAGACAGACCCTGTCTTTAAGAAGTTCACAATATAACAAGAGACGATAAGCAAACAAATATTTACAAACAAACTACATATATATGTATATACAAATAAACTATATCTGTTTATAAACAAAGAATAAATAAACAGAACGAAAGTGCTAGAATTAAGAAGGTTTAAGAAAGAGTTACTTTTGAAAAATGGGTTTTTAGTTGGGACTGGAAGGAAGATAGGGAAATTACAGGAGAATAAACATCTCAGAGAAAGGGGACAGCCAAGAGAATGCTTGGGGCTGAAAGATGGAATATCTTGCTCATGGAACAACAAGGAAGCCAATGTCATTGGTTGAAGAGAGAAAATAATGAGACATAAATGTCATCTTAAGCTTAAAAATAATTTTCTGCTTTTATTATTTCTCTAAAGCTTTACACTTGGTCAGTATATATAAAGTTAGGATATAAAACTAAAAATTCTTTGGTAAGTAAACTTATGAGCAAATGTTAAAAGATTTAGAAGTATTTAACATAGTAAGGTGACCCAAACAACACATTCCAAAAATTTGCATAGATAGCTAATAATCAAAGTGAAAAGTTGGAACTGACAATTTTGTCATGGGTCAGAAACAGAGCAGTACAACTGCTGGAAACACAAGCACAGATATCAGGAAGTCACGGCAGGTCAGTGATTGAAGAATCATGATATCCAGATTGCCTGTTGTCTTGGGGAGAGGAAAGAAGAGGACACTAGAGAGGGAAAAAATTTTGGAACTCAGAATCTTATAAAAAGTCCATGGTAAAAAACTATCTTCACAGGTAATTGGGGGAAAATACAATAAACAAGGGGAAAAGAATCATGGTATTTCAGAGTAAGAAATCACATCAGAGATCATCTGAATCTGAATAAGAATATTGCTTTCCAAATTACCAACAAGTTGTCATCCAGTTTGTGTTCGAAGATCTCTACTGATAGCAAATTCAGTTTCCCTCCTGAAGAGACTCAGTATGTCTTTGGACAGCTCCAACTGTTAGGAAGCTTTTCCTTATATCAAACTAAAATTTGTCTGTGTAATTTTAAATCATTGCTTGCAACTGTTCCTTCTGGGAACAAGTAGAATAAGTCTAAATCCGGCCTACAAATACTTAAATCATTCTTATGAGAGTTATCCCCATATGATAAGTGGTTGAAGGATATGAACAGATAGTTCTTAAGGGGAGAAGCCAAAGCTGTCTATAGCCATATGAAAAAAAATGTTCCAAATTGCTATTAATTAGAGAAATTCAAATTAAGGCAACTCTGAGGTTTCACCTCATACCTATTAGATTGATAAAGTTGATAAAAAAGAAAATGATAAAAGTTGGAGGGGCTGTAGGAAAACAGGTACATTGATGTACTGTTAGAGTTATGAATTGGATTAATTATTCTGGAAAGCAACTTGGAATTACACAAAAGAAGTTACTAAACTGTGCCTACTCTTTTGCTGAACAATACCACTCGTAAGTCTATATCCCAAAGAGAGCAAAGAAAGAAGAAAATGTGTTACAGATATCAAAAATATTTAGAGCACTTTAGTTATTTTTTGTTGTGACAAAGAACCTGAAATTAATGGCTCAACAAACTATACAATATGAATATAATGGAATACTATTGTATTTCAAAGATGGAGGAACAGATGACCTTAGCAAGACTAAAGAAGATTTATATGAAATAAAGCAGAGTGAAGTGAATAAAGCCAGGAGAGCAATTTATATTATAACAATATCACTAAAAATGGACAATGCTGAACTCCAATTAACATAATGACTAATTTCAGTTTCAGAGGACTGATCAAGAAAAATGTTGTTCACTTCATGATAAATGCTAGGTTAAAATGTAGAATGTGAAATCAGATATTTTTGGATGTGGCCATTGTGGGAAATTGTTTTGGTTGATTATGCTTATATGATATAGGCATTCTATATTTCTTTACTTCTTTTCTTCTTTTTCAAGCATTTTATCAAGCACTTATGCTTGATAATTTAAAAAAATATTTTTAAAAAGAGAGATAAAGAAGATCAGGACATAGAATTGAAGGCCAACCCTCATTTGGAGCATGGATGATAGCTAAGATGGAAAAGATTGAGAAACAACGTTTAGGCAGGTAAGAAGAGAATCATAGCATCCAAGGAAGGAGCTAGTATCTGGTTACAATGACTTCTCAATAGTGACAAAAATTGCACAGAAGGATGAGAAGTGAGGAAAAAAAATGATCATATTTGATAGTAACTTTTGAGAGAACAGTTTTAAAGGAATGTGAAGTCAGTATCCAGATTACTGGAATTGGAAAAGTAAATGGATGGTGTAAAGATCCCTGATCAAAATACTTTTTTGGCAAATCAGAAGTCTGATTTAATTGGTGTGGGAAGTCAACTGGTCCTTTCATTCCTTTTATTTCCATAAATCTACAACAATAAGTTATAGTCTTTTAGAGTGTATCTAGGACACTGAAGGGTTAAGTAACTTACCTAAGTTTACAAAGCTAGTAGGTTTCAGATGAGGGTCCTAGATCTAGGGCTTGACTCTGAAGTCAAGTTTCTTTTCTTTTCTTTAAATGAGAAATCAATAAGGATTAGGTAAGTATTTGGAAGAACATTAGAAGCAGAAAGACACTCATGTCAGAGAGGATAAAGCACAACAGTAGTCTGAAGTTCAAGGCAAGTGATTGCGGTCCAATAAGTTTTTTTAAATTTCAAGAAGGAATAAGACAATAGCAAGCAGAAGCACGTATTAATGTCAATGAGATGACAGCTGAAACCGTTTTCCATCTGGTTCTGTCCCTATAGTTTTCTTGTGGCAGGAACCAATAATAGCATTATTGGTCTGAATCCTAGAGGTGAGAATAAATAATTGACAGCACCTAGTTGAGATGAATCAGGAAGAAAGGATCAGCAGCTGCCCCTAGTGAAGTAATCTTGCAGCTGTGAATTGAACAAAAGTTTAACATTGCAATGATAAGATGCTTTTCCATTCAGTGCATTTCTCAAAGCATTAACAAATGGGGAGATCATGTGGGAAAGTAGAAGGAGCATGGGCATCATGTTACCAATTCTATTATCTATGTGATTTTTTAGGAAGCTACTTAGGGTATCTGGGCCCCAGTTTCCTTACCTATAAAATGTAAGTATTGGACAAAGTAGCTTCTGAGATCCCCACCCAACTCTAGAACTATGATTCTATACTCTTATGTTATAGAAACCTCTCAACAGGGGATATTCTATATATCAATATATCAATGTTGCTACTCATCCCAGAGATTACCAGATTGGGAAAATCAAATTTGAGAAACATTGCTGGGTCAAAAAATACTTAAAGAGATTTAAACTCCCTGGTAGGGGCATCATAATCTGAGCAGTGTATCTGTGTCCAACCATCCCACTTATCACTGGATAGTAAATGTGGTTGACCTGATGACATTTTGTCTATACTGAACTTGAAGTCAGTAAAATCTGAATTATCACTCTCAACTCATAGACTTATTAACTATGTGACTTAGGGAAAATCATTTAATCTTTCCAAGATTTAGCTTCTTCATCTGTAAAAATAGAATTTTAGTGTATCTGCCTCACAGAGTTGCTTTGATGACCAAATGAGATATTATGTCTAAATGGCCTTTCAAACTTCAAGGTACCATGTGAATGTGAACAGTTGTTACTAGTATATGATTTTTGATTATACAGTGCTCCAAACAACTTTCTAAGTCTGTAATGCAGAGCTAGTACCTATCAATACTGATAAATAGAATGTCCTACTGGTCTCCTAGAACTACAAGTTGGAGACCTGGTTCTTCCTCAACAAAAAAAAAGTGTATTTGCAAGGAACTATGAATTAATTATATCTGTGATATTTTACAAATAGCTATAAAAGTGTAAACAAGACTAGAGTTGGAAGGAATCTTAGAAACCATTTAGTCCAATCTCTTTATTTTATACATAAGTAAACTAAAGCCAAAAAAAGTTAAGTCGCTTACCTAATATTGTCCAATTTGTTGATACACCAATGAGAAGACTACTATTCCTTTCTCATGGCTAATCTAACATCTTGTTGTTGCATTTTTACCAGGGTACTGAGCAATGATGGCCTCATCCTCAGAACATGCATGAATTTGACCTTCCTGATGGGTTGCACAGAGAATCTTCAATATTTTCTACCTGTTGCTTATCTTAGCCCATGGGGTTTTGGAGAGATAGATTCTGGTCATGAGTGAGCAAGAATTCATGAGTACCTATGTAATGCTGAAAAGTCTTATTGGCAGCAGAACCAGAACAAATGACTAAGTAGAGGCTAAGCTAGAACTGAAGTTGCAAAGAAAACTATGCACTTAGGATCTCTTTGTCTCTCTTTGACAGTGGTTAGAAAAGCAAAAACTGCTCTAAGCCTTTAGGTGGAGAGAGCAATTGTAGTGTGCTTTCTAGACCGTTCAAGTTAGGGTGTCAAAATGTACCATGCTTTCTAGAGCCCCATGTTGGGCGCCAAATGTTTTGCCTGGACTAGCTCTCTGGAGGACCTCGATACTAGCCTGAGTCCTTGGTCTCAGAAGAAGAGTGATGAGGTGAAACTCATGTGGATGTTCAAAACATGGAGTCCATTTATTTCAAGTCCTCTCAGCCCCTAAATACCTTAGGGGTATCACTACAGCACATTGAGCAAGTGCTAACTATAGTACCATTACATCACCACAGCACACTCCACAAGTGCTAATTATAAGCATCCTGCTATTAACATGTAAATGTCTCTCTTACTGTACCCTGCTTCAAATAGAACACAGGTGGTCATGCCCTCCCCTCCCCAAACTTCTCTGGAAGGGTGACATGTCCCAAGGGAAGAGGAGAGCCAAATCAGATATTATCAGCAGGTTCCCTCTGGGTTGAAGGATCTTATACATCACCAAGAGTTCCCTCGCTATCTATGGAGTTACAGGCAACTGGTCATTTCTCTATTTGTCTGTGAACTAATGGTGCTTCCATTTCTTTAGTTTCTTGTATTTATTCTTTTCTATTGTTAAGTGAATAAATATCATGAGATGAACATACTCAGGTAATCAGTGAGACTGGGAGACCCATCAAAAGTATCCACAGATTAACTGACAACCAGAGTCCCAGTGTTGGGGCCAAGGCCAGCCCTGAGGAATTACTTGTTCTATCCAAAAACAATAGTAGATTGACTCAGAAATTAAGATACCTTGTCATTGAAAGAGCTAGTCTAGTAGAGCAAGGGTATGAATCACCTGTTAGCTATGCCATATTTAGCCAAAATTCTATTGGGAATTCCTTAAAGGAAGAAAAGAACTTTCAGGATCAGGCAATAACCCCCCACTCATACCCCTCACCCACTTACACACACACACACACACACACACACACACACACACACACACACACACACACACACATGTTGTATTTGAGGGAAAAGTTTTGTACTAATAACTAAGTTTAATCCATCTCCCTAAGGACTGAGGAGAGTTAGAAGAGTAAGAAGAGGAAAAGTATACCTTCCAGTTTCAGGAATATTTTTGTAACTTCTATCTTTGCTATACCTTCTCAACTCTTTGTCCCTTTTGTCCAGAATATTTTACACCATACAACACTGCCTTTTTGAATTGGGAAAAAGTGTATATTCTTACCAACTTTAGTTAATAGTAATTTATTTGGCTATTTAAGGTTGTTGTTGCTATTGTTTTCAATATTGGTGATATAGTGGATAGAGTACCTGAATTCAAATCCAAACTCAGACACTAGCTCCCTGACTGACATTTCATCACTGAATTGGTGACTTGGCACAACATTCCCTCACTTAAATCTAATTCACTTGCATATCATGACATTACTTTCCTGATATTTTGGTTCTCTTTAAGAAAAGAAGGAAGTCCAACAAAGGAGAAGTGTGACCTTCAGCAAATCACTTAATCCTGTTTGCCTCAGTTCCTCATTTGGAAAAAAAAAACTTGAGAAGGAGATGATCAGGCACTCCCATATCTTTGCCAAGAAAACCCCAAGTAGGGTCATGAAGAGCCAAATACAACAAAACAAGAACCCTGTACAAATCACTTTAGGAAGACTGTAACACAATGGATAGAGCACAGGGCTTGGAATGAGGAAGATGCATCTTCACAAATTCAAATTCAGCTTCAGACACTTAGTAGCTGTGTTACTTGGACAAATCCCTTAACCCTGTTTGCCTCAGTTCATTTATAAAATGATACAGAGACAGAAATGGCAAACTCTTCCAGTATCTTTGTCAAGAAGACCCCAAAAATGAGATCATGAAGAATTGGACATAAATGAACAAAAGCAAAGTTAGTTTTGTTTGTTTGTTTGCATTGTTAATATCCACATTCAGGTTTGTGAGGCTACTGACAAACTAGGAATTCCTGAGTTACATAAATCTTTCTTCCTCCTTTGTGGAGGGCAAAGTTCAGCTTCCTCCACATCACCGTTATTGGGTGTTGCTGGAGTAATCTTTTCTTAGAGGTGAGGCAGAAAACAAGAAGGAAAACGGTCAAAGGGCCTTTCCTGGAAAAAAAAAATACTCATTGCCTCGGTCTGAAGACAATATTCATTATCACAGAGTGAAACTGTCAGACTACTGCTTAATAAATGCCTTGTCCTTTCTGTTATCCCCATTTCTGGGAGAGCACTGCCCATTCCCCCAACACACCGGTAAACTACACTCTCCCTACTTTCTTGCAGCCTTCTTTTCTATCCTTTTCCCCTTAGGTACTTGTCTGTCCAACACTGACTAACTGTATTTTGCCACATTTTCTCACTGAAAAAGATAGAAACTGTGAGAACCAACTTCTTTTTATAGGTACACTTTCACTATAACCACAGGAAGAGTCTATGTCTTTCCACTGTAAATTCTCTATTGATTTTTAACATGCTCAAGGAAGACCTGCTTGAGGATATACACATTAGGACCAAGGTAAAAAAGCTACACTAGTAAGAACAGCAATCCAAAGAGCAGATTATATTAAGGCAAGGGGATGTGTGTGGGTGTGTGTGGAATCTCAAAATGTGTTGTAGTCTTAATTGAGTTGACTGTAATCCTCTACCCTACACATTCACTGAGCAACAGAGAGATGTGGCGAGATAAGAGTGTTTAATAGATCCTGAAGTGCCTTGGAGTTTAGAAGAAGCTTTAAAAATTTTGGTTGCTAATCTCTGATATTATTGACCTTTTAGAGCAGGCAGGGATTCTTATCCTGGAATCTGAGAGTGTGGTTTTAAAAACAGTGTTTTGATAATTATGTTTTTACATAATTAGTTAACTGTTATCCTATTATATTATGTTATGTGTTTAAAATTATTATTCTGAGGAGTTCGTAGTCTTTATAGATTGTCAAAGGGATCCATGGAACGAGAAAGGTTAAGAACCCCTGTTTTAGAAATTTTTTTCCTTTCCTCTTTGGAACCAATTATTTACAAAGAAAAAAATTCAGACTTCTCTGTATGAATAGAGAGCAGGAGTGAGGGGTCAAAAATGATAGTAAGGATGTCAAACTAGGAGATTGGAAGAATGATGGTCCCCTCAACAATGACAGGGATCAGAAGAAAGTAAGATTTTGGGGAAAACATAATGAGATCTATTTTGGACATGATTAGTTTGAGTTATCTCTAGAGCAACCCATTTAATATGTCTACCATGTAGTTGCTGATACTCATCAGTGACAAGATTTGATAAATAAACCTGGGAATCACATGCAAGGAGATGATAATTGAACTCATGGGAACTGAAGAGGTCACTAAGGGAAAGTTTATAACAAGAAAGAGAAGAAGGTCTAGGGTAAAGTGTCTGGGGGCATGCACAATGAATGGATGGCTGAAGAACCAACAAAAGAGACTAAAAAGGAGCAGTCCAGCTAATAGGAGAAGAACCAATAAAGTTACTAAAATCCAGACAGGAGTGAATGTCCAGAAAAATAAGATCAACATTGTCAAATATTGCATAGAAGTCAAAAAGGATGAGAATTAAGAAGTGGTCTTAGATTTGGTAATTCTGGAAAGAGAAGTTTCATTTAAATAATAGGGTAAAAAGGCAGATTTCAAAGGATTTAGAAAACAATGAGGTGAGAGGAATTAGAGCATACAAGGCTTTTTAAAAAAGGAATTTAGCTGAGAAGGGGAAGAGTTATACTGATATCCCTTCCATATCATGAGGGTTAAGGGCACTGTGCTCCTACAATCTAGAAAACTGGAGTAAAATTTTTTGGTCCTCTTCATATTAGGGAGAAAGTCTGATTCTTTTCTTTTCTTTGTGGGGTATTTACAGCATCTCATTGTAAAATTTGGGTTAAATATTTGGTATAGGTCTTTCAAGCTCTCATAAAACTCCTCAAAAATTCCCATTAAATTTATTATATGCTGAGCAGCAAAATATTGAAAACATGATGGGAAAGTTGAGTTGTGGAAGGGATAACTACAAAGAATGATAGCTATTGGCATAGTAGGATCTAGTGAGGGTTTTTGCTTGTTTATTTATAAGAATGGGGATCCATGCTTGTATATTGTGAGTAGCATGGTTGGAGTCAGACAGTTTGAAAACTAGAGAGAGAATACAGAAGATAATGGAGGTGGTCTTTGTAATTAAAATAAAGAGACTACATATCCAACAAAATTTTTTAAAGCCCATTAAGTACCAGAATTAAAATTCTGAAAATCAAAGAGATTAATAAAATTAAAAGAAATTTACATCAAATGATTAAATAAGACTAAGAACTGTTTCTAAAAAAATAAATTCATAAACGATTAGCTAATTTGATTTTTTGAAAGAAAAAAGGAAAGTTATTTGGTTGATTTTCAAAAATCAGTTTCAGTCAGTTTCAAAAAAATGAAAAAGGGAAATTCATAACTGAAGAAATAAAAGAAATTATTAGAAAATATTTTACCCAACTATATATCAAAAAGAAAAAAAAACAAATAAAATGGATGAATATTTGCAAAAATGAAAAATTCTAAAATTAATAGAACAAGAAATAGCGAATTTAAGTGACCCAAACTGAGACAAAAAAATTGAACAAACTATCAATGAAAAGAAAACCCTGATACAGGTTAACAAATAAATTCTCTCAAATATTTGAAGAATAAATAATTGCAATATTACATAAACTAGTTGCAAAAAATACAAAAGAAGAGATCCCACCAAATTCTTCCCATGATACAAGTATGGTATTGATACCTAAATCAGGGAGTCAAGACAGAAAAAAAACCTAGAGATCAATAACCCTAATGAATATCAAGGCAAAATTTTAAAATAAAATATTAGCTAAGAGTTTACAGTAACGTATAAAAATGATCATAAACTATGACTAGGTTGTGTTTATATCAAGATGGAGATTTGGTTCAATATTTGAACACTGTAAATATGATAGACCATATTGATAATAAGTACAACAACAATAATCATATATATATATAAAACTCTTGATAAAATACAGTATCCATTTCTGTTACACTAGAAAATATTTCTTAATATGGTAAGAAATATCTATTTGAAAACAAAGCAAACATTATATGTAATAAGATAAATTAGAGACTTTTTCAATAAGATCAGGAATAAAACAAGGGTGTCCATTTTCATCACTACTATTTGATTTATAGTTCTAGAAATGCTAATTATAGTAATAGATAAGGAATAAGAGATCACAGATAGACAACCAATCTTTCTTTTCCTTCAAAGTTCAGCTTAGGTACTACTTCCTCTATAAAATCTTGTCAATTTTCTTAATTGTTAGTTCTCTCCTCTCTCAAATTACCTAGTATTTACTAATCTGTGTATGGCTTGTAACCTCCTAGTATCCTCTTTGAGGATAGCAAACTCATTTTTCTTTGGACATAGGGCCTACTCTAGTGATATGGACATAGTAGGAATCTTATTAACATTTGTTGAATTGAATGAAATAACTAGAAGTGGAAAAATGAAAATTGGCAAAAAGAATAGGATTAAAATATGGACTTAAGAAAACTCAGGCTGCCATGCTATTGCTTTTGGTGTGTGTTATTATTTATTTAAACACAAGATATTTTTTAAATTGTCAAAACCAGCTAGATGGTATTAGAATACATTTACATACTTCACGTAGTTTATGAATCAAATAGCTCAGAATAAAAGCAATAAAATAAACTTGAATGAAACACAACAATCTTTAATATATTATGTAATCAATTTAAAATATAATGGTAGGAGTTCAGTGATCCCCTAGTTTTTATTTTTTCTTCTGTAAAATAAAGGGGTTGTACTAATTATCCTGTAAGGTCTTTTCTAGCTCTAAATTTATGATCCTATGTTGGACCTAGTCTTTGTGGTTCTATGAGAAAGAACTTTTGGGTGGTCTCCAAGTAACCTAAAGGAGTTGACTTCCCTTCCTTCTTTACGAGTTGACTTCCCTTCCTTCTTTACCTCTTCAACTACCATACTTCCCTTGGTCAATATTCTATAATATAGCAAATTAACTTTCCAAAGGGTGAAACAATTTTCTTAAAATAGCATCAGATTTAACATCTTTCTATGACATAGAGCTAAAATAATATTTGTTTAAAAAAAAAAAAAGACCTTACTTCACAAAACCCTGCCACCGAACCCATTATTTCAGACAAGAAGCTATCTATCATCCTAAGATTGTGTCTATCCAAGCCAAATGAAGTGGAAAATTAAGGCAATTATATGCATAATAGAGGCAAAAGTGCTTTTTGGCTGGAATTATCTGAACAATTGCCTTAATCCTCCTCTTTGTTTTGTTCATGTAGACAGATTCGATGTGTAATGGGAGCTGCCTGCCTATATTACTTTGATAAAGTCCAAGGCTGCCTGCCTATATTACTTTGATAAAGTCCAAGATTTTAATTGATGCTGTGTCAAAAAAGCAGGAAAGAAAGGGATATAATAAGGACCCCCATTTTTTTTAAATTTTGAGAGAGATCAAGTTAGTTTAAATGGTGATGCCTAATGAAGGTATTTTACAAAGCAGCCACTATCCAGGCTTATACAGAAAATAAATGAGAAGAAATTAAGGAATTTCTCTAAATAGCTGCCAATACATTAAAAATATAAGCTGCTTTGCAAAACTGATTAATATTTGCCACTTTGAAATACAACTATTGCTTTAAGTATGATGCTGTGTGTCTTGAGGATAATGTTAGCTATGTTTCCACTGAGCAAGAGTGGAATTATTCCAACCAATAGGATATGATATGTCTTACAGACTCATACTTCCCATTACATACTCTACATTCCAGTCAAAATGATTTTATTTTTGTTTATGATAATTAATATTCTTATCTATCATCATACCTTTAACTTACTCTACATTCCAGTCAAAATGATTTTATTTTTGTTTATGATAATTAATATTCTTATCTATCATCATACCTTTAACTCAGTGGCCATTCCTCATGCCTAGAATGTACCCCTTCCTTATCTGCTTTTCTTAGAATCCCTAGTCTTTCTCAAATCTTAGCTCAAGTGGCACTTTCTACATAAAGCTTTTTTTGAACTCCACAAAGTGGGATTAATCTGTAAATGTAAAGAAAACAGAACAAAACAAATCAATAAAACTTTTTAAAAAGAAAAATTGGAAAAACTTTAGATAAATATTCATGAGGAAAAACCAAGGTCAAAATCTTCCAGAGGGAAGAGAAACAATGTAATAAACCTTCAGTATTCATCATCCTATTAAGAGAAAATGTCCATTTAGTGGCTGTAACACTAAATTAGGAATTGGAAGTTGAATTTGAATCTTAGCTGTGATGTTTTCTAACTTTGTACCCCTGTGTAAATCATTTAACTCTTCGGACCTTTAGCTTCCCCATCTCTATTCAATTCAATAAATGTTTATTAAAGACCTACTAAGTGCCAAGTGCTCTGCTAAATGCTGGGGATATAAATTTAAAAAAAGATAGCATCTGTTCTCAAGGAGTTTACTATCTAATGAGGGAAGGAAAAACAAAAAGAAGCTGAAAAGTGGGATCAAGAAGTGTGATCAGGGGACCTGGTGCAAGGAGTGTGATGTTCTGTGGAAGTGAAACCAAGGAGAGCCTCTGATGGAAAATAGAGAACTATCTGCAAAATTCAGAGCACTCTAGAGGAATACATAGGGAAGAGTTTGTTATTCCTCCAATCAGAGAAGAGGTACAAATGTTGAATATCAAAAACTGAGTCAATCTAAATGGTAATAAAATTTCAGCAATCAGCTTATCCTGGAAGAAGCATGATGTTCTCTGAAGTCGAAACCATGCAGAAACCTTGTTTGAATATGAATATAGGCAAATAAATACTATTTAGCTCACATATTTGTTATATAGTGCTTTATAAATCTTGGACTGTGAATTTATATAAATGTGAATTATGATGATCCTCATTATCATTATGAATTTATGTTGCCTGAGGTAAGAAAACTACTTGAGCATTACTAAAGTCTACCTTGGACTCTAGAAGAATCACTATATTGATGAGTAGAAAGGGATTCCATTGGCTCCATTCTTCATTTTGTTGAGGAGTCAGTCTACAATTAATTTCAAAGACTTAATGCATTAAACTTTATGGAAGATACAGAAGACAAGAGATTTCATCTGTCTGAGAAGCCTCATCACACAGAGTAGTAACTATAATAATTACATTTTAGAAAGAATTTTGGTTGCTATATCCAGTTTTAGGCAATCCTGACTCAAAATAGGACTGCAAAGGAGTCATTCTTAAAAATAGTTAAAAATACAAGAAGTATTGGCATAGCAACAAGTTATTTTCATGGTTATTTTCAACTGTTTTTCAAAATGAGCATTTTGCTGTTTCAAGGAGTAATGATACATTTGCTTTATTGCAGGAATTAAGTCTTTTTATCTGTGTTGGGACCATGTTGGCATTCTAGTGAAGTTTATTGGATCCTTTCTTGAAGTAATATTTTTGAATGCATAAAATAAAAACATATAAGATTACCAAGGAAATAATTTACATTGAAATATTTATTAGTTTTTTTTTTTTTAAAGGAAATTGGGATAAATAACTTATCCAGGGTCACACAACCAGTAAGTATCTAAGGACAAATTTGACAGTAAGGCTGGTTCTCTATCCACTGCTGCAGGTAGTCTTCATAGTGGGGACTTTTAGAGAAAGGAGTTGCAGGAGTTGCCATTCTAGAAATTCTGCCTGTCATATTTCTAGACTATTCAGACCTGAAGCATGTAAGTCATATACTTTGATCAAGACTACATATGTGAAGTAATTATCAGAACAGAGAAGTTTAAATCCTTTACTAGAGCTTTATCAGTTACTAAGAGATGAATTATTGTAGACAAATATTCTATACGAATAATGTCTGGCATATGGCTTCCAATTACAGCAAAATATCTGGCTTTAAAAAAAAAAAAAAACATGGTCCAAATTGAAGAATCTTACTATTTTGGCAAGTTGTCAGACAACCTTTCTTTAAATACTTGAGCTAACATCTAAAGCTCTAATTTCTTGTATTTCTTCAGATGTACTGCCAGTACCTGAGTGAAATTAGGCATAAGCTGAATTTTTCCCAACAAATTTTCCTATCTTGATCCTTCCATTGTATCACTGCTGCTATGTAATGCCAAACCAGGCTTTACTAAATACAGTACTTTGGCAAACAACCATTCACGAGCTGATTCCAAAAACTTGTTTCTTCTTTTGCAAATCTTGTTCTTTCCCTTTAACATACCAAATTAGGGGAAGCGGATTGTCAGTCTTCTTTCCCATGCTTTGAGAGTTTGATGTTGGCTGTGATATAAATCCAAGTTTGATAGCTTAGCTGAGCATCATGAGGTAGCAGGATCTAAGTGAGATCACTGAAATGAGGATTTGGCCTTCAGTTCTGTGCATTAAAGAAATTTAATTTTATTAGCTAACTTAGAAGTGTTTTGTGCCAGCAAACTCATAATAAATTGATTCATAGCTAAAATGATAATATATTTACATATGACAATAATTGAAATATTGGAATAATAAGAAAGATAACGATGGAAGTAACCAGATTATTTGTGTTGATTGAATACAGTCAACAACAGCAAAGTCTAACTAGAAAACCACATTAATATTAGAAGATTCCTAGGTGAGTATAAAGTGGGAGTAAAAGGAACTGTGTTATATATAGCTGAGTCAGAAGGGACCTTAGCAGCCATCTATTCCAACTCTCCTATTTCACAAAAGAGGAAATAGAGGGTCAAGGAGGTCAAGTGATTTGCTCCTGGTCACACAGATAACAAATATTAGAGAGATTGTATTTGACCCACCTGCTCTGACTCCAGACCTATTGTTCTTTGCACCATATTATATGCTTTCTTTTATCATAAAAGTTATACTTTTTATATTATAATAGCTTGAGATGACCTTCTCTTGAGAAGACCCCCAAGCTGTAACCCAGGTGGAGTAATCTTATAGTACTTGCCTAAATAGTGTAGGAAAAAAAGTACTCCTAATTATCACAAATATTTAAATAAAAGAAGAAGCTACCATGTGATGGTGCTTTTCCTACACTGACCCTGTTGTTCTGATGTGGGTATATTTCATGCCAATTGCCCCAGATATATTTTGTGGCATTTACCCTGGGAGGCAATAATTTCTCATTATGGTTTTAAATATATTTATGTTGAAGATATGTTCCAGACATTTCAGAACAGTCATAGTTTCAATTATTTTGTTTTATGAATCACCAAAAAAATGCTCTGTGAATGTCACTATTTTGATAAATAGGAACTGAATGAACCAAGTCAAAAAGTATTACAATGAAAATATTTTTTAAAAATCACAAAAGATTGAGAGCCACAAAAACTGAAAAGTACCAGGCTAATGAAACATTGTTATTATACACAAAAGCCTTTATTTTATAGCCTTGCCTCAAATTCCACTGAGAAAAAAATTAATGTTTACATCATGAACTCTATCTCTTCTCTATTTCCATACTTTAAATTTTCTCAACATCATCCCCCATTCTCTTATTTGCTCCAGTTTCGGAGGAAAAAGTATTGCTTTTCTCTACCAATGCTAATACCCAGGGGAGTACTGATAAATGTTTAAGAACTTGGTTTCTTAAAAAAATATAATATGCAGATGACACACTTTTATTTTTAATCTGTATTATTAGCATTTTATCCATCACTTTCTTAAGTCTAGGCAATCAACAAAATGCTAAATCAAGTTCTGATTTATAGTGTTAGCAGATTTCTGAGGTGTAAATGCTCACCCTGAAAATTTCAGCTCTCTTGGGTTGTTTGAGCTGGCCTCAATCAATATAAATAATTCTTTCTATACTCATGCTCTCAATTTGATCCTCTGTCTCCTCTGGTATCTTGCCCCTTCAATAATTTTCCCTCTTTCTCTAATTTGCATCCTTTCTGTGTCTTTTTCTGCTGCTTTCAAATAGGCAAAATTCCCCCATCTTTATGTAGTCAGGGTTACATTCCATGGAGTATGTGTGGGAATAAGTTGACAGAGGTCATCCCATAGAGTGTACACTGTAACTCCCTGGAAACTTCCAGGGACTCTAATAACAGTGTAGAATAATGCTGAAGAGGCTTAGCTTTTTGGCATAACAAAATTATGCCTTTATTTGGCCACTGAACAGGAAGAGATGCTGACTCAGTGGACCTTTAAAAAACACAGAGAACCTGCCCTCTAGCACCAAGACTCTTTTTCTTTGTCTCTTTTTTAAAGTTTTTGAATTAAAAAGATATATTTATTTATTTTTCCTTCATTTTTTTATACTTTCTTTTTTGAGTTTCTGTTCCAAATTCTCTCCCTCCCTTCAGCCCTTCTGACACTTGCCCTGAGAAGGCAAGAAATAAAATACTCATTATACATTGCTACTACTGTGTACAGTGTTCTCCTGGTTCTGCTCATTTGACTTCACATCTTCCAAGATTTTTCTGAAACCATCCTCTTCATTATAATAGTTTTCCATCATAACATATGTCATAGCTGGTTCAGTCATTCCCTAATTGGTAAGCATCTTTTTAGTTTCTTACTTTGCTACTACAAAAAGCTACTATAAATATTTTTGTAAATGTGGGTTGTTTTCCTTTTCCTTTGATCTATTTGTGATACATACCTAGTAAAAGTATTGCTAAGTCAAAAGATATGCACAGTTTTATAGACCCTCGACATAGTAACAAATTGTTTTGCAGAATGGTTGGATTAGTTCTACCAATAGTGTACTAGTGTATCTATTTTTTCAACATTCTTTCCAGAAAGAGAAAGCAAAGTAAATCTGAAAGGTTTTGTCATTATTACATAGTATAATATCAATCAAACCCCCTGCCACCAGCCTGCTATGAAACATTAGGACTTTCAACGTTCTATTTACAGATCCTAGTTGAAAAGATCTTGCTTAATTAGAAGATGATAGATAATCCCTTTATTCTCAGGGACATTAAGTCACTTAGGATAAATTTTATAAATTTTTGCTTTTCTGATTCTTAGTAGCTATGTTCCTTTTACTGCTGCTTCTTTGTAACTTATGCATTCATGTTTTTTATTTTTATTATGACCTAGAAAATTATAAAAAATAAGAATATTTCCATACACAAAGAAGGCTAGAAAATTGGAATTGTAAGGTAGTATCATCCTGTTTGTTTAGTTTGTCACATTAGTGTTTATATATATTTATCATATTATTATTTGTATTATATTATATATTATAATATTATTTATATTAAATATATTATATAAAAATTTTATAAAATATATATATTTAAATATGTTACTGATACCCTTTTCTTTCTTTCTCTCCTGTCTTTCCTCCAAATTCCAGTATAATCACACCTTGTAACAAACTCAAGCAAAACAAATTTGGGCATGTCTCAAGAATGCATGTCTCTTTCTGTACCTATACTATACCACTTTCGCCAAAAGGTGCATGATATACTTCATTTATCAGTTTTTGGAGTTGTCAGGGTCCTGTGATGGTTCTTCTGGTAAGGAATGGATGATTGACTTGAAAGGTAACCAATGCTGCTGAAAATTCTGGGAGTTTGTTTTATTTTTATTTTTTAAATTTAAAGATAGACACCATTTTATTTTCTCTTTAGGAGTTCAAGCATCCTATAGAAGCTAGGTGGGGATATCTGATTTTTATTGGCATCATGGGATCAGTTCCTTACCACATTGATGTGGATTGAACAGTTCACAAAGTAATGTAGTTTCACATACATCTGGGGTAGCACATAAGGCTTAAAGATACTAATTTCAGAAAATTCCCTGACAACTTTATCTTCCACAGTGCTGAAGAGTATGAATTGCTTAAAAGCCTTGTTCCTGGGCACACTAGGTTTGCAGTAATTATGCTGGATGGGCTGCATATAGTCTTGGTCCTTATTAGATTGTCCATTGTTTTTCCTCTTTTTAGTCTGAGGCAACTGACTGGAGAGTAAGAAGGGCCCTAGAGGATTTCCCCTCCCTCCCTAGCACCTGAATTATTCTCTTTCCAGACCCTATCAATCATAATAAGTTCTTAAAATAGAGTCTCTTCACTCAGTGCTATGTATCTGACAGAACAGAATAACCTCCCCATTCTATCCCTCTATGTTTTATTACGCAGGGACCCAAATTTCCCATATTCTTGCCTTAAGGATTCTCACCTTGTCAGTGCTACCCCTTTCCCCTGCAAGGATATTGGGTCTAAACTTTCCATTCCATAGGCTTTTTTGGCTTGGCAAAGAATAAACTATAATGTGACAAGAACTAGAGGGCAGGATTTTCTACTGCATAACTGCTATATATCTTTCATGAAAAGGATGTGAAGAATGAGAGTGGCAGGATCAGCAGCAAGAGATGGAAGCACTTTCCATGAAACTGATTAAGCCATTAAATAAGGCTTGGAGAGGCAGGAGCCTTTACCTTTCTCTGGCATATAGTTCAGTTTATTAAGAGAATCTAGTAGGGAGTAATTGAATTATGGTTACTTGGAGAAACTGCTGGAACAATGATGAATCTATTCCACTTTCTGTTTCTCCCTTTCATTTTATTGTAATGACTAGTATCATTCAAAATTGCTTCTTTGCTGATCATGGAAATCTCTCAAGTAGAGGCCCTTTTCTCTTTTCTCTTTTTCTTTTTCCCTCTAGATATTTCACTTGATCTTATTAGTACCCTTACTTTCAATTTTCATTTCTATTTCAGTTATCATTATCTATTAAGACGACCTCAGATCTATTTATCCAGCTCTAAACTCTGTCCTAAGCACCAATCTCAAGTCCCCAATTGTCAATTAGATACCTCCTACTGTATATCCTGTAGACATTTCAAACTCAACATGTCGAAAACTGGAATCACTATATTTTCCCCTAATCCTGCCTCCTACTTTCCCTGGCTTCTTTCAAGTCTCAGTTAAAATCCTACTTCCATCAAGAAGCCTTTCTAAGTCCTTAATCTTAATGCCTTCCCTATAAGACTGCTATTAATTAATCTTGTATATATCTTCTTTATACATAGTTGTTTGCATGTAATCTTCCCCATTAAATATCTTCTTAAGAGCAAGAACTGTTTTTATTTTTTTTCTTTGCATCTCTAGTGCTTAGCAGTAAAAAACAATGAAAAACACTGCTAGCACTGAAACACAGTAGGCACTTAAATACTTGTTGACTAATTGACTTTTAAAATTTATTTTAAATAAAGTTATTTATACATGTTAAAACAAAGACCTACTAGATAGGGGTAATTTCATTTGCTTCTTGAATTTGTGTTTTGTTAAAGAATTTGATGTAGGGGAGGGAAACTATAGATCATCATTATAAATTTAACTGACACAGAAAACTGTCTCCTGGATTTCCAATTAACAGATTGTCTAGATTTATTACAGGGGTCCTCAAACTATGGCCTGCGGGCCAGATGCAGCAGCTGAGGATGATCATCCCCCTCACCCAGGGCCATGAAGTTTCTTTATTTAAAGGCCCACAAAACAAAGTTTTTGTTTTTACTATAGTCCAGCCCTCCAACAGTCTGAAGGACAGTGAACTGGCCCCCTATTTAAAAAGTTTAAGGACCCCTGGAAGATCAGAACATTTTATGACTTTTATTTACAATCAGGGAAACAAAATATCTTGAACTAGGACCTTTGCCCTTGACTAAAACCAGGAGCTAATCTCATTACCTTCAAGTGGACAGGTTACTTTTTTTTTTTTTTTTATCAGAATCCCCCAATTTTCTCAAGGGAAGAGAAGGAAGAGAGAAGTAGAAACCTCAAGAGATGTTCATGGTCAATTTCACTCAATTCCAATGAATGGAGAGTGATGAAAAGTGCTTCTGATCCAAAGCATTCTCTGCACTGATATTGCTGGGCAGCATACTAATCTATAGTCTTAAATTTTTCAAAGATAATTTATTTAAAATGTTGTGGTTCCTGTATAAATAATTTTCATGTTTCTTAATTCATTCTGTATTAGTTGAAACAAGTCAGTTTTCTCTGAATATTTCCCTTTCATTTCTTAGAGCAGAACATTATTCTATTATGTACCAACCCAATTTGTTCAGCAATACATTAGTTGATATATCCACTTTCTTCCAATTCTTTGTTACAAGAAATATGCTACTATACATTTTTAATGTTTGTTTTTATTTGATATCTTTATGTTAAATATGTCATATTGTTCAGTCAGTGAACATGCATGGTTTAGTGTTTTAGGTTATTAAAGTCTTTTTCAAAATGGAAAGATCAATTTCCAACTTCATCAACAGTATGCCAGTTCTTTAATAGCCTCTCCAACAACTATCACCTTTCATTTTTATCATTGTCAATTTGATACGGGTGAGGTAGAATCTCAGAGTTGTTTTAATTTTCATTTCTTATATTATTAGTGTTTTGGAGTATTTTTTTTACATGATTAGTAATAACATTACCCCCTTTTTTTCCCCTTTGAGAGTTCTTACCTTTAAAAATTTATCTTTTGGGGAATGGCTCTAGTTACATATGTATCACTGGATACATATATATATATATATATATATATATATATGTATATATATATATATATATATATATATATATATCTGGATAGTTTGGATGTCAGACCTTTACCAGAAAATGAATATTTTTCCATTTTTTCCATCCTATTTTAGTGTTTTTTAACTTTCCTAGTAGTTTTTTTTTTTTTTTAATTTCAAGGTTTTTATTAAACATTCACAATGAAAAATATTCATATGAATATATATGTCACCAGATCATCTGTACACATAGAAATGCTGGAGATATAACCAGAAGGAGTAAATGGCCCCCTGGAACCAAATACTTTTGAGTTTCCATACCTCATAGCCTTTGGGAACATGCCTATAACAATCAATCAACTCTATTCAATAGGAAAGTTTGTGCTCAACTATGATACTGGCTATTTCTTGAAACTGGTTTATGGGCTTGGGACAATGGGAGGGAATGAAGGAGTGATGGGAGGGTCAGAGGGAAAGACATAGGCTCTACTACATTAAATGCATGCAATGTTTGTAGAAGGAACCCTTAGGGAATGCTAAAGGCCAATTGCATTTCAAAAGGCACATTCTAGATCAATTTAATCTCACAGATACAATCTTCCTTTTAGATTAACTGGTATGAGCTGGCCATATAGAATATAGCCTTTGAGGGAATATTTAGCAATTTTTACAAAATTCAAGGCAAACTGGGGGCAGGGGAAGAGGGCTAGTATTTTTGTTGAATAGTCTTTATTGCAAAAGTTTATATCCTTGGGTTTATGGAGCACTGTTACTACATTTGATTTTTAATAGATGTTGAAAATCTAATGGGATGGTAAAATATGGAATAGGAAGGGAAAAAAAAAGCTTCTCTATATTTCATCCATCTGAACACCTCTGCTATCTTGTCATATAGCTCAATGCCCTACCTACTGCTTTCTATCTCTTGTTCTGAAACCAGTAATCAAATAATACCACACTATTATTGTTCCTGGAAAAGACATATCAACTAACTTGAACAATTCAACATCCCTATGACCTGTGATCCTTGACCATCACTATAATGTGTGTTTTTTAAAATCATCTTTTAGAATATAAACTCATTTAGAATAGGGACTTTCACTTTTGTATTTGTATTTCCAATGCTTAGGACATAGCTAGAATTTAACAAATGCTTTTTTTCATCCATTTATTCATTCATCAAACTGGATATCCAAAGAACAGAAGGGCATAGTATAATGAATATGGAAAGATGTTTAGAAGAATTGCACATTTAATCTTTATTGGGTTGCTTGCTATCTAAAAAAGAGGGTAGATGGACAGAGAGAAATATTTGGTATTGCAAAGGTGAATGTTGAAAACTATCTTTGAATGTATTTGGAAAAATAAAATACTATTAAAGAAAAAAAAGCAATTTAAAAAAACCCCAAAGGAACAAAATATTAAGAATAATCTCATAGAAATAGCAATTCACTGTAGAAAATATTAAAAGAACCTTTTGTTTGTATTTCACCAATGGCCTCAGATATCTATACACAAATTTTAAAAGTACAGGAAAGAGAGTAAACTTGAACTCCTAGAACAAATGAGTAAATTTGATTTTATAAGTACCAGTGAAAGTTAATAGATTATGTGTCTTGACTGGAATGTGGCTCTAGAAAGCTATACCTGATTCTAAAGGAGTGGAATAAAGAGGATTGTTGGAATCACATTATATAGTAAGAAGATATACTTATGTGAGGAAATTCAGAAAAGAGAATAAGGAAATATGGTGATAGTGAGCATTTAGATGATGCTTAAAAGAGGAATAAATAGAATAGAGACTATTGTAGATATATACTTGAGACCTATGATATAAAAAAATAGACAAACAGCACAAACTTGGCACGGTGGAATGATATTGAATAGTGTTTATGAAAGATTTAAATGATTTGGACATCTGCTCAAACTCTATCAAAAAACCAGAACTGCTCATCAGTTCTTATCTTTTCTTAATGATAATTTATGGCATAAACAACCACAACTATTCCTATTTTGGACATGATTTGGATCAACAAAAAGAAATTGGGTTGAAGTAGAAATGATTGGAATCTTGTAGGAAAGTGATCATTACATCTTAGAATTCACAATAGAAGATATTAAAGCTGGGAACAATCCAATTTTGGATTTTGGGAGGGCAGATTTCAAAGGATTCAAAGAAATAATAATTTAAAATTCTGAGTTGCAAATTCTCTCCCTCTTTCCTACCCCCTCCTTGAGAAGGCAAGCAATTTGATGTCAATTATATATGTGAAGTCATACAAAATGTATTTTCATATTAGTCAAGTTGCAAAAGAAAAGTAAAAAAAACTCAAGAACAGTAAAGTTTTAAAAAGTATGCTTCAATCTGGATTCAGAATTAATCAGTTGTCTATCTGACAGTGGATAGGATTTTTCAGCATATATCCTTTGGAATTGTCTTTGCTCATTGTCTTGATCAGACTAGCTAAGGATTTCATAGTTGATCATCATTACAATATTGCTATTACTGTATATAACATTCTTCTGGTTCTGCTCATTTTAGTTGGCATGTATTTATATATGTCTTTCTAGGTTTTTCTGAAATCATCCTGCTTGTTATTTTTTATAGTGCGATAATGTTCCATCACAATCATATATAATATTATATATATAACATATATAATGGTCATTCCCCGATCTGAAACTGAAGTCATAAAGACTTGATCCATCTTTGTGTGACCCTGGGCAAGTGACTTAACATCTGTTTGTACCATTGATAGGGTTTGAGGGGCAGTCAGAGAGTTGTGGGAATCTCCTTTTGGTTGGCACAGGTCCTTCGTGAAAGAATTCATGAACCCGAAGAGTTTTAGGTGGCAAAAAGGGAAGTTTATTGTTAGCTGAGAAGCCAGCTTTGCTAGAAAGACTGACTTTTTCAGTGGCAAAGTCCTGGCAGAGAAATAACAAAAGCTTTTTCCACTGAAAGAGAATTTCTTTTCAGCAGGCAGGTCCTGGCAGCTATGTCAAGAAGGCAAAGCATGCTACTTTAACATTTTGCAAAGAAATGAGAGAACAGAAACCTATTTTATGAGCAGATCTTGGAGGGGGGGAAGTAAGGGGGAGCATTTTGAGCTGATCAGACCGGGATCTTCCAATTGAAATTACTTTGAAGGCTTTTTCAGCCTGAATTTGAATGGAGATCCAGCTATCAATGGGGGTGATTTCCCTTAGAAATGGTCCAGCCAAGAGGACATGTTCTCATAGACTTTGGAGTCTGGGGGAATCAGGAATCAAAGGGGACAGAATTTCAGTGTTAATTTTAGGGTCAAAAGGGAACACAGTTTCACACCCCCATCACCATCTGTTAAAGGGGTTATTAACAGCTATCTCCCTAGGTTATGAGGTAATATTTGTAAAGCAGTTTTCAAACTTAAAAGTGCTAGTGATGATGATGATGATGATGATGATGATGATGATGATGATATTTGGTTCTAAAGGAGAGATCTAAAAGCCCTGGTTGTAAGTTACAGAGACAAATTTCTATTTAAAATAAGTCATAAGATCAAAGATATAGAGTTGGAATCTTAAAAGTCACCTAATTCAACTCCCTTATCTTATAATAATGACTTGAGGTGGGGGTAGGTGTCCAAAGGCCAGAAAATAAGTGGAAGAGCTAAGTTTTTCTTTTTTTTCCCTTAATAGTACTTTCCCCCACCCCCAATATAGGTAAAGATAGTTTTTAACATACATTTTTGTAAAACTTTGAGTTCCATTTTTTTCCTTCTCTCTCCTTTTACCTCCCCAAGACAGCAAGCAATTTGATATAGATTAAATATTTGTTATTCTTTTAAACATATTTCCACATTTGTCATGTTGTGCAAGAAAAATCAGACCAAAAGGAGAAAAAACTCACTGGAAGAAACAAATAAACAAAAAAAGTGAAAATACTCTGGCTTGATCCACATTCAACTTCCCAGTTCTCTCTCTGGATGCAGATGGCATTTTCTATCCAGTCTATTAGAATTGCCTTAAATCACCTTATTGTTGAGAAGGGCAAAGTCCATCACATAAATTTGTTGTTACTGTGTACAATGGTTCTGGTTCTGCTCACTTCACTCCACATCAGTTATGTAGGTCTTTCTAGGCTTTTCTGAAATCACTCTGAAGAGCCACATTTTTAATCCAAGTTCTCTAACTTCAAATGTGAAGCTCTTTCCATGTCACCATACAATCAATAGTTGAACTGATTTTCTCAGAATGTCATAGATTATTAATTCTCACTGAAGAGAATTTTCTTTTCAAAAAGACTGGATGAACTGTTTGCTACTGTGTGTTGTAGATAAGATTCAAGAATTTACTGAATAGCATTCCTCAGATCACTTCCAAATCTGAGAGTTGTACAAGAGGATCTGGATTAAAATTCAGTCTCCTGCTGATCACTTGGACAAATCCCTCAATCACCCTGGTCTTCAGTTTTCTTCTCTGTAAAATTGAGAAAGTTGCCCTAAATGTCCTCTGAGGTGTCACCTGAGGTGAAGAAAAGCCAGTCTAGCTGAAGCAGCAAAGTACACTAAGCTAGAGATAGGAAGTGGTATCAGGCAAGTCAATCCACTGCTGCCATCATGACCACAATTTATAATACTTATGTAAATAGCTCAGAACCCTAAACCTAAGAGGTCTGGCTTCCAACCCAGGCTCCAAAGCTCCTCATTAAGAGGAACAACCATTAGGGAGAAGTGGCCTAATTTCCTTGTCACTACCTGCACCAACTATTGACCAACTACAACCATTAGCCAGTAAGACCAAGAGATGGTAGCAATTTCCAGAATACTGGTCTGGCTTCTAACCCAGTTCCTCAAACTATTACCCCAAGAAGCAATTTTGTGAGAAGTGAGGTGGAGTGCAAGAACCTTTGCCTCCTCCTCAGTTACAATTCCTAAAGATCTTGGGAAAAAAAATTCTCAGTACCAAAGTCCTTGGCGTTGTCAAACGATTTGACATCAGAAATAATATTGTCAATAGAATTCCTTTAAGGGCCATCTGACTTGAAGATGAAATCTTTATGTGTTTTTCTTTCCCTATCTGAATATGACTTTCTTGAGAACAGTAACTATCTAGCTTTTAATTCCACTGCTTAGGACAGTACATAGTCGGGGCTTGTTAAATGATATTCATTCTTTCAAAAATCTAGGATCCTACGATTCATTCTGCACCCCTGACTTCGTTGTTCAGACACGTGGGACTCTTGGCTCTTTGGGGTTTTCTTGGCAAAGATCAGTATCTTTGAGTGGTTTGTCACGAGGACACTGGGGCAAATAGGGTTAAGTGACGTGCTCAGGGTCACACAGCGAAGTCAGTGTCTGAAGCCGCATTTGAAGTCGGGTCTTCCTGACTCCAGGTCCGGTGCTTGACCTTTGGGCTACCTAGCTGACCCTGCCTGCCAGAATTAAAACACATAAACTTTATTTACTGCCACTTCTCTTCTTTTAAAGCACATTTGGGCCTACCGGCCCATCGTTAGTTTTTCTTCTCAAAGGAAAGAGATAACATTCCTAAAGAAGAGAGCTCAAATAGCAGAAATCAGCAGTCTGGGTATGGCCTGTGGGAATAAGGACACAGCCGGACTGGGACTGAGCGGGGTGGGGCGAGCCAGAGCAGTGAAGCCCGGAGGGGGCGGGACCTGAAAAGCGAGGTCGCGCGGGGGGCGGGGCCGGCCGAAGAGGGGCGGAGCGTAGCACGGCGGGCCTGGCCGGGCAGTGATGGCGGCTGACGGGGACTGGCAGGATTTCTATGAGTTCCAGGAGCCGGCCCGGGGCCGCCTGGACCAGCAGAATCGTAATGCCGGGGCCAAGGCGCTTGATGATGAGGGAGGCGTCGGCTTCTCGGCGCTGGCATGCGGTTTGGAGGAGAAGCTGAGCCTGTGTTTTCGCCCTTCCAGTCCGGACGCTGAGGCTCCGAGGGCGGCGGTCAGGCCAATCACCGAGCGGAGCCTCCTGCAGGAGGATGAGTGAGTGCAGCCGGGGTCGGGCTCGAGGAACCGACGGGCGGGCGCCTCTCCTTCCTCCCTCCTCTCTCCTTCCCGTCTTAGGCCTCTGTCCGCAGCACAGTGTCCGGCTCTGCCACATTCCCTCTGCAGCTCCCCAGTGAGAGATTTGCAGCCCATTCCTCTTACTCCCCCCCTCCCATCGAGTCCCCGCCTTTTCTCTCCTCCCAGACCACGTCTTCTTTCCCTCCGACCACGCCTTCTCCCCCCAGAACACGCCCTCCCCGGGGCCCGCCCACCTTTCCCCCTCCCACCCAGGTAGGCCCCAGGGTCAGAATCTTTTCGCTGCTGTGTCCTCCAATCTCCTGTCTCTTTTCTTGAACCTCTAATATTCTCTTTCTGTGCTTTTTTTGGGATACTGAACTTCCTGCAGTTCCCATTGCTAAATGTTACTGATTCATGATAAAAGGGAGAAAGTGAACAGGACTTGATAGGAATGCTTTAATAAAGTAGACACATCCATATTTGTATCTGGGGAAGTAAGTAATCAAGGACTTGATTTGAATGACTGTTTTTGTTGTTCAGTCGTTTTCAGATATATTTGACTCTTTGTGACCCCATTTGGGGTTTTCATTGAGAAGATACTCGGGAGGTTTGACATTTCATTCTCTAGCTCATTTTACCGATGAGGAAACTGAGGCAAACGCGTAAAGTGACTTACCCAGGGTCACACAGCTAGCTAATATGTGAAGCTGGATTTGAACTCTGGTCTTCCTGATTTCCAGATCTTGCACCACCACTGCACCACCTGAGTTGCAGAAAGTTTGCTACCTTTCACTGATAGAAGGAGTTTCCTCACTTGGGAGAATCCCTATACCAATGAAATCACAAGTCCTGTCTCTGTACCAACATATACATATCTATATCTGTCTCTATTGATAAAAATGGAAAACCACAGATATGGTTATCCATAAAATTCACCTAATAATACTGTTATCCTTGTTTTATGGAAGAGGTACATACACACACATTTTGGTTCAGGCTTCTAATTTCTCTGATATAAGAATTTTCCTTAATTCAATTTATATAACATTTATTAAATGCCTACTATGTACAGACACTGTCTAAGGACTGGGGATACAGAAAGAGGCAAAATATATTCTCTGCCTTTAAGGAGCTTATAATTTTTTCAGTGGTTCAGGGAGAGGGAGGTTTGAGTAGAGATGAAAAGATTTCAAAAAACCATTATGGTAAATGGAATAGTGAATCAGTTAGGGAAGTGTAAAAAGATTGCATTGCAGCACTAAGGGCCAGTTGAGGTGATGTGTCGTAAAATTTGTAGTGAATACAGTCAGCATGGTTTGATGATTTTTTTTTTTTGAATTTAATTTGAAGTAGTAACAATGGCAGTGGATAATGGGAACAATGGATGGCAGAAGTGATCAAAGCTAAGACTTGGTAGCTCAAGAACATCAATAGGATAAAAGGACAAGGAACTCCAAAGAAGAGGACAGTGTTGAGCTAAGAAGTTTCACCAAAAGGTTAAGGTGGGAAAGGAGAAGATCAGAATTAGTGCAGAAGTGGTGGCCTGGGAATTTTGGTCTGAAGAGTCACAGTGTCAGGTAGTTGATGCCTTTTCCAGAAGCTTTGGTACTACTAATTTGAACACTGTTCCCAGAACAAAAGGCAGAAAATAGGGGATAAGTACAGGAAGGTGGAGAAATGGGTAGATTATTAAGGTGAAATATGATCTAGAGTCTGTCATAGTTAGCTAGAGTGAGCTAATTTATATTAATTCAATCACTAAACAAGACCATTGAACTCCATGGCAAAAGTTCCTAAAATAAGGTTTTTTCCCTAGTGACCGGAATCATGGTTTCTGAAAATCTGGGGTATAGAAGTTCAGTCAGTTTTGAATAGTACAAGACCTGCTGGATAGAATCAATGTAGCATTAACAGGTGGATATCCAGCATGGGTGGCTGGATGTGAAGAGTATACGTATAAACCCTCAACAAATGTTGAGATTTCAACATCTGCCATTGCTACTACCTAAAGAAAAATATTTTTTCCTCTCTACTTATATATTCTTTTAAAAACTTTTCAATAAATTTTAAAAAAAATGGTGTTTATGTATTTTGGGATTATGAATGAAAGGATTGATCCAAAGTAGTCAGTAGGGTTTTTGTAGGACATGGATATGCAGCTGGATAGTAGAAAGTGCATTGAATTTGGAGTCAGTGCCTTGGTTTTTTGAACTCTGGCTTTATTCCTTACTAAATATGTATCCTTATGGCACAACTTCCCTGGGTCTTAGTTTCCTTAGCCTGATAATGAATTGGACTTGATAACTTTAAATTTTCTTCTAACTCCAAGTCTTTGGCCCTATAACCCATATTGTTTGGTTGCATCTATGCATAGCATCCTTCCAAAACAAAATTTATTTCTTTCCACCCATATAACTGCCACCTCATTCAGGCTCTTAATTACTTCTTCCCTGAATTCTTGTAATGACCTCTTATTAATTCTATTGCTTCTGGTTTCAGCTCCTCTCTGCTTTATTCATCTCATAGCTACCAAACTAATATTTCTAAAACATAGTATTCCTGTTTTTCTCCCTTGATCAAAAACTTCACTTGTACTGTATTGACACTAGGATAAAATGCAAATTCAGCCTGACATCTCAAGCTCTGTATAATCTGGTTAAATCTTACTTAACTTTCTAGAATATTTCATATCACTTCTCTTTATGTTCCAGCCAAACAGGGTTATTAGCTGTTCATTGAACTCCGCATTTTAGCTTTTATCTCTGTATACATCTCTGGCTATTATGTCTGGAATGTTGTCCTTCTGTCTCTGTCCTCCAAATGGCCCAGAGATTGGTATTCTCTCATTCATGAAATTACCTTGTACTTATCTATTCATACCTTGAATCTTCCAGTAAACTGTAAACTTCCTTGTGATAAATATGGTTTCATTTTGGTCTCTTTATTCCCAATACCTGTTATAGGGCTAGGCACATAATAGGTACTTCAAAAAATATATATTGAATGTCTGTTGACTGATAATAAGATTTTTTCCCTCTATAGCTAATCTGTTCAAATTGTTCTATCCTTAACAGAGACAGAATATTTGTCATTATTCTGTCACATAGTTGGAAGATTAAATTTGCTTTTGGTTGTATCCCTAGGCAGACTATACCCATTTCCTTTTTTTCCCCTCATAGTCCCCAATTTCTATCTTTGGCTCATCTCCAAATATTAGTAATATCGCTTTAATGAATCCTTGCAGTGCTGAGTTATGCTTCACTCTGGGGATTATTGAAAAATCTTTAGGTAGAATATTAGACAGCTGACCAGCTGAGAAATCAAAAGGGCCATGACATTTCTTTGAGGTGTGGTGTCAGAGAGGTTCAGAAAAGAAGGAATAGAAAGAATGGGAAGGGAGATATGTGGAAAGGTATTTGACTGTATGATGCTTGCTGTGTCGAGGTAAATTCCAAAGGCTGGTATTATTTTGGAATTAGTTGCATTTTGGATTATTCATTAAACTTCCCTCTCTGTTGACATATATAATCTCTGCTCACTATAGTGATATTTTTTGTTACCTTTAGTTCTTTACTCTCATTTTTATGTCTTGCTTTTGAGTATATATATAAAATATTTATATGTATACGTGAGTGTATGTATGTGTATATAACATATACATACTTACACACATATATGTGTGTGTGTGTGTGTGTATCTTCTCTCTCTCTCTCTCTCTCTTTCTCTCTCTCTCTCCCTATATATATGTATGCATATGTATGTATCCAACTGAATGCAGAATTCCAGAGAGGGGCAAGGAGAGTAAGAAGATTTTTTTTTTTGAATGAGCAATGTAAAGAAATAGAAGAAAATAATAGAATGAGAAAGACAAGAAAACTCTTCAGGAAAAATAGAGATATCAAGAAAATGTTATATGTAAAAATGGGCATGACAAAAGACAAAAAGTTATGGACTTAATAGAAGCAAAAGAGATTAAAAAGTGACAAGGATATACATATTGCTTCCGCCCTCCCCCCATTAAAGATCTTAATATCGCTAGTAAGCAAATTGGTATGGTTGCTGCATTCAATATACCAACAAATTTGTATAATTCAACAGTGGCCACAGGATTAGTTTATATCCCAATACTAAAGAAGAACAATGCTAACAAATGTTATAAAACACTTGTATTCATTTCATACAGCAGAAAGATTATGCTTAAGATTCTGCAAGATAAGAGTGTGAACTGAGAATTACCAGAAGAGCATTCTGGTTTTTGAAGAAGCAGAGGGATTAGAGACTAAATTGCCAACATTCACTGGATTATGGAGAAAGCAGAGGAGTTCCAGAAAGATGTTTATTTCTGCCTATACTATAAAGTCTTTTGACTGTGGATCATGATAAAATGTGACAAGTCCTCAAAGGATATGGGACCATCTTACTTGTTTCCTGAGGAACCTATATGTGGGCCAAGAAGCAACAGTTAGAACAAAACATGCAACAACTTGGTTGATTGGTTTAAGATTGTAAAAGGATCATGAAAAGACTATATATTAACACCTTATTTATTTAACTTATATGCAGAGTACATCATGTGAAATGCCAGGCTGGATAAAATAAAAGCCAGAATCAAGGTTGCTAGGACAATTATCAAGAGTCTCCGATATGCAAAGAAATCATTCTGATGGCAGAAAATGAAGAAAAAGCCTCTTGATTCAAAAGTTAGCTTGAAACTTAAAAGAAAAAACAAAACAAAACAAAAAAAAAAACAACAACATTTTGACAATTGATCCCATCCCTTCCTGGCAAATAGAGAGCAAAGAAATGGAAGCAGTGTCAGATTTTATATTCTTGGGCTTGCATGGTGATGCAGATCACCATGAAAGATGACTGTAGCCATGAAAAGAAAAGACATTTGCTCCTTGGAAGGAAAGCTATGGCAGATCCATATAGCATACTAAAAAACAGGGATCTCACCTTGCTGACAAAGGTCCATATAATCAGAGCTATGATTTTTCTAATAACTGTGTATGGTTGTTGAGAGTTGGACTATAAGGAAAGTTAAGCCCCATAGAATTGATACTTTTGAATCAGTCATTAGTTAAAGAAATTAATTTAGGCTATTCATTGGAAAGCCAAATACTGAAAATAAATCTTGAATACTTTGTCCACATAATGGGAAGATTATTGAAAAAGATCCAGATGTCAGGAAAGATTGTAGGCAAAAGGAGAAGGGAGTGGTAGAGGATAAGATGGATATGGTGTCATGGAACACTGAACATGAATTTGGACAGATTTTGGGAGATAGTGGATGATTGAAGGGCCTGGCATGCTGTATATATATATATATATTTATTAATGCTAAATATCCATTATTCTTTGGGGAGGGGGAGGTACATTCTTGTTATACTTTAGACTTTGGTGTTTCTTTTTCTTGTGCTTTTTTCTATTTAATGTCATCTTATTTGTTTATGACTATATTTATTATGTTTCATTTACGTCTTTTGTTTTTATATAATAATGTTTTCTATTATACCGAACCTTAAATTTCATGTAAAGATATGGCTTTAAAGTTTGTTACTTTTATCTGAAATAACATTATAAATGAGGTGCTTAACCAAAAAATACAACTAGTTGAATATTTAGAGAATTCCAAGGTTAGAAGATCCTTAGAGAATTTTTATTTCACTGTATTAATTTTAGATGTGATTCCCTAAAGGAGGGAATGATGGATTTAGAGTCCTGACTCAGTTCTATTTTCATAATCTTCCTGCTTAGCTTGTTAACTTTTAATCTCTGTAAATAAACATAATTATTTATGTGTTGCAGTGGTATATGGATTACTTGGGATAAAGTAAGTTAAATTTGTTGACTTTTACAACAAACCTTATAATTTCTTATCTTCTCTTAAACTTTTAATGTATGTCATTTTCCTTCAGGCATTTATTTTATATGAGTTCAGAAGATTTTGTCATATATTTTTAAATTCTTCATTATTTTTATGATGTTATATGTTAAGTGCATTTTTGATGAAAATTCCATTTTGCTATTTCTGTCCTTTAATTTTATCCCACAGATTTTCACTGGGGTTTAAAACAAGAGAGTTTTTAAGCTATTAAAGTTTAAAACTTTACTAGCACTTTTTGGGCTATCTTTTATTTTTCAGATTTATCATTCCCTCACTGGGAACAAGACTCATAGTCCCAGTAGAAGTAGAAAATAATTCATTCATTAGTGTCCCAGTTTTCCCACCTCCCCTCCAACATTTATCATTATCCTTTCCTGTCATCTTAACCAATCTGAGAGGTGTGAGGAGGTACCTCAGAGTTGTTTCAATTTGCATTTCTCTCATCAGTAGTGATTTAGAACATTAGGTCAGATGTTCTAAGTCAAGCTAGTGTCAATGGAAGCACACACTCATGATCTTTTTTGTCACAAAATGAAACCATATCAAAATTATTACTTGTTCTGAATAATCTTCATGTCACTGTACCTAAGAGATTGTGAAGAAAGTACTTTTTTAAACATAGTAGTATAAAAATATGTATTATTAAATGACTAAGCTGGTTAGTGGCAAAAAAGGGGATTAGAGTTCATATCTTTAAATTTCTAATCTATCTACTATTGGTACTATATTATTGGTACTAAAGTACTATTTTTCACCACACACAGACACATAGACACATAGACACACACACACATACGCGCGCACACACACACACACGCACATTGTTGTACCTTGGTACTCATAGCTAATTGATTCCTGAAGTCATCATGAGTAGCGAAAATATCGAGGATTGGATGGCTTTTTCCTATAAAGTACAACTTTTTCCCATAAGGAATACATCTGCATTCTTCATTCTAATCATCCTTCCCCACTCAATTCCCCAAAAAGGCAAGTGGGCCTTCTAGCTGTTGCAGAAACGAGTCAGCCCTAGCTCAGTCCAGCCCAGCCTCCCTTCTTGTCCCAGTATACATTCTGAGAGGAATCTTGACCTTTATATCTTCCTCTACCCACTCTACTGTCTAAGCTTCATTGGGGCAGGGGCACCTGTATATGGAGGTGGAAGATATGGTCCCATGCCTTCCACTGTCCAAGGTTTTGGCTATGGTCCCACGACTTGGAGCTGCCAGGAGTCCTGGGTCCTATTCCATTGCAGCCACAACTTCTCCTTGGGCTTCCACTGCTGCTACTTCAACCGCTACAGCTACTCCTGCTTTGCTGCTTCTCTTCTTGTTGAGCAGGCCTACTGCTCCATATTCCTTCTACCACTGTTTTTTGGGGGGCTGGGATTCTATACCACTGCCACCACATTATCCTGCAAGAATGGCCCTGCAACCTGCCCATTAACATGCACACTCTCAGTACTGTGGATTCTAAATTGACAGTCCTGTCTGTGTACCACTACCCTTCTTGGGGAGGAGCTGCCCACGGCCTGGGACAATAGCAGCTGCAACAGGAGTTGGGCAGCCTAGCCAACCTCATATCCTTACTGCTCAACAAAGACAACAACCAAGTGCAATAAGTGCTGAAGCATTTTTTCTTGTTGAAATGCTTCCGATTCTGAATTTGACAGTTTCGAAGTATATATACACACATCATAATAAATTTAGCAAGTATTTATAAGTGCCTACTTTGTGCTAGTCACTAGGAGTTTAAAGATAAAAATTAAAAAATGCCATCCCTCAAAGAGTTTATTGGGGAAAACTACGAAAATCTTTGTAGGCAAAAGGGTTGATAGTTACTGTTTTCTATGTAAACTTTTTTTTGGGGAGTAATAATAAGATTTGAAGGTGTGGTTTTTATTCCTTGGGTATCTGCCCTTCTTTTATACACTTTGAGAATTGTTCTCATTATGCCCCCCGACAAATTATCTCCCTCATCTTGGATTTTTTGTTTTTCCTTGATTTATCCAGTTATCATTCTCATCCTTGTTTTCTCTGATTTTTGAGTTTAAAGGCATAGATTCACAGTCCTTGAAGGTAAAAAGGATTTAATTGTAAAAATTTTCATGTATCTCATTAAAAAAAAAAAAAGTTTGTTGCCTTTTAATTTATCCTTAAATGCAGGCATTTTTTTTTAAAATAACTTTTTATTGATAGAACCCATGTCAGGGTAATTTTTTAAAGCATTATTTCTTGCACTCACTTCTGTTCCGATTTTTCCCCTCCCTCCCTCCACCCCCTCCCCCAGAGGGCAAGCAGTCCTTTACATGTTGAATAGGTTACAGTATATCCTAGATACAATATATGTGTGCAGAACCGAACAGTTTTCTTGTTAAATGCAGGCAATTCTCACTTTATATTTGTTCACATTAGATAAGTTCATATTCAATTTTGACATTATGTGAAGAATTTTAAAAGAACTGTTGAATGAAGAGCTGATTAAGCTGCTCGCTGCAAAGATTGAAGAAAGGTCTTCGTGTATACTTTATCCTTACACCTTACCTTTTATTTAATAATTTTATATATTATCATGATACTGTAGTTAATATGTCTGTATTTCAGTACATTTTATGTCTTGCCTTTTATTTTGTGTGTGCCTTTGTTATGTAGTCTTAAGTCAAGTGTATAGGTAGGGGCAAATATGCTCTATATAAAAATTGCTTTATTTAGAGGACTACAGAATGGTCTGCTTATGTAAATTAGCAAATGTTTGTACTTTTAGGATAACTTTGCCTAGTTATGTTTCTCACCAAGCTATCGTCTGACATTTCCCCCTCCTTTGTTTCTTGATGTTTTGTAATACAGCTGTTTCCCTATTTATATTGCTAGTTGAAAGTTAGGTATTTTACTTGCACTAGGTATAAGCTATGTAGTTTGTGACTACCTTTTTTGGAGGAAATAAAAGTTTCTATCAGTCTTTTCTTTACCTAGCATTTTATTTTATCACGGACATTTGTTTTTCCTCATATTTCTCTTTAATTGACATTCATAATAAGTTCTTACAGAAGACACCAAATCTGTTTTAGTAGAGACAGAAAGATCATGTATTGTTGTAACAAAGTTTAAAGATTTGGAATTGGAGTTGAAAAACACATCTTTGCACATAAGATGGCAGTATGGTAGAGGGTAAAGAACCTGGGATTTTTACTCAACCAGGAAACCTGGTTCAAATCCTGCATCTGACTCCAAGACTATGGCCAAGTCCTTACTCTTTGAGAGCCTTAATTTCCTTATCTGTAAGATGTATATAATAACACTAGCAGTATCTACCTCAAAGGGCTGTTGTGAGGATTAAATAAATGAGTTAAAGTAATGAGAAATGTTTTGTAAGCTTTAAAGGCATGATATCTTGTCAGTTGTTATTAGGATATGCCATACATAGAAGCTAAGAACTAGCAAGAAATTAGTGATAATATTTTTCCCAGATTATCTTTCTTCAGAATTCTTTTATTCCAAATCCATTTGAGTGAACATTCTTCTTTTACACTTGACAAATGTACCCTACAACTCTATTATTACATTTCATGAAATTCCCATTATAACACATTTTTCATTTTTATACATTATGATTCAGTTTTCCATCTATGCTGGAGGTAGAGCCAGAGGAGACAGGTTCAATCCTAGGGCAGCTATTTAGGCCTTGTGTGAATTTAGGAAATTCACTTAACCTCTCTGCTTTTGACTTTTCCTAATATATAAAATAAGACAATTCATCCAGATAATATCTTAGTTCCCTTCTACCTCTCAATTCTATACTTCTATTGTAATATTCAATTTTTAAGAAAATGAGAAGTCTTAAAGAAATTTAACTTACATTGAATATAGTTTTTTTTCTTTTCCCAAGGATTTGGAATGCATTAACAGATAATTATGGTAATGTGATGCCAGTAGATTGGAAGTCATCCCATACTAGAACTTTGCATTTGCTCACCTTGAACCTCTCCGAAAAAGGGGTAAGTCCTGATTTGCCCATTTATTTTCTGATTATCTTATTTTTGAAAATTGATATTAAAGATGTGTAACTGGCTTAAAAATCCAAAGCACTAATTTTCTGATTTATACAAATAAGTTCACAGCTGAATTAGAAACACATTAAACTACCAATTCAGAATTGTGTTCTGCTTTAAGCTTAAAGAATTTGGAAGTGTTTAGTATTGCCATCTTGTCCCAAAAGCTACCATAACTTATTTTGTATTTTTTGTCTATGTACTCCCATAAATCTAATTGATTTCCAGATATTAAGTGGATACCATTACACCAACTAGGCTTTTATTTGGTTATATCTTTTTTTTTCTTCTTGAACAGCCTACTTCAATTTCTGTCCTTACATCTTTTGGTTGATTTTTTTATGCTGTTCCTTGTTATAGTATGGCATTGACAATATAGCATAGCTTTGTGCCTTCACTGTGCATTTCTCCATTGTCCTTTGGGTCACTAGCAATTGAAATTTTGTGGAAATAGTGGTAGTATATGACTCTAACCATATAGAGTCATTGGTTTTAAAAACAAATTTTTCCAAAGAGAATCTTGGAGTCATTTAAAGTAATATTTGAGTTCCCAAATGCAATGCGTACCATTCATTCATCTTATTAGTTTCTACACCCAGATCATTGTCCATCTGTGATATGTAGTCAAGACGTGTATTAATTGACTAGTATTATAAGCTAGTCATTCATTGCTGTCATAGATTAGAAAATACCATTTTTTTGTTACATTTCAGAAAAAGGTTAATAAATAGCAATGGTCAGCACTTTATGCTAGACCAAAGCAACTCACTTTTGATATGCTAAGTGATAATACATAGTAAGAATATCAGCTACTACTTAAATATACTTTTAGGTTTGGTACAGGGTGCTAATAAAGATATAATCTGTTTATTAATTAGGTGATTATTGTTCAGTTTGAGCCAGAATGTAAGAATCTTAACAGTGACTTTGATTTTGTTTTTGTATCCCTAGAGCCTAGTGTAATTCCTTGGACGAAGAGGGTGATTAGTCAAAGTTTGTGGGACTGAATTTCCTGGAGAAAAGAAGACTTAGGGGGAAGCATATGATTGTTGTCTTCTAATATGGAGGAATGATTAGATTAGATTTCCTCTATTTAATCCTGAAGTGGGATACCAGGAACAGTAGGAGGAAAGTAGGAGGACATTTTCAGTTTGTTGTGAATATCTGAACAATCAGCTGTATCCCTTTCTTGGAGGCCTTCAAATAGAGACAATTGTCACATATATTATTGCAGGCATTTCTTTTGTCTTGGAATGGATGGCTGTTGAGGTGCTTTCCAGATATCAAGTTTTATGATTTTGTGATTGTTAGTTAGAGGTGAGAAAGGTATGTATTTCAGGCATTGGACAGTCAGAGCAAAGGCATGGAGATTGGAAATAGAGTCCAGGATATAAGGAACAAGGAGAAGACTCATTTTTTTGAATCATAGAATGCAGGAAGGGAAATAACATATAATGAGGTTATTAAGACAGATGGGGGTCAAGTTGTGAAAGGCTTTTAAATACAAAAAAGAATTTATAGTTTAGACTAGAGACAATGTGGAGCCACTGTAGTTTGAATAGGAAACTTATATGATCAGATCTGTGCTTAAGGAAAACGACTTTGGTGGCCATATATAAGAGAGATTGGAGTGACAATCAACATATACAATAATTGATAATTCCAACAAAAAGAACAGTAATATAAAAGTGAGTGCTATGTAATTAGTGATTGATCTTGGGCCTAGTAAAGGGGGAAAGGAAATCTCTATATTAGTAGGGAAGCAGGTCCTTATCTACCTCCGGTCTCCATGCCTTTCTTTGCACTGGCCATCCTTCGTGCTTAAATGTACTCTTTCCTTAACAGTTTTAGAGTTCCTATCTTTTTCAAGATGCAATTCAAACATTACCTTTTATATAAAGTCTTTGCTATTGCTCCTTTTTGCTAGTTCCCTTTTTCTCTAACTACCCTTTATTACATTTTATTTTTCCTCCATATATTTAAATGAGTATTTTCATCTCCTTTTGAATGTAAACTCTTTGATAGGAGGGATTGTTTCATCCCTTGTATTTATATCTTTAGCACCTAGCACTAGGTGTGACACACAAAAAGAAGAGGTCAAAAATCAGCCAACCAAAGCAACTGTTTCCCAACACATGCAACATTTAAGATCCGTATTTCCTTGCTTCTACCTGCAAAAGTAGGGAAGTGCACTTCTTCATCTCTTCTTTGGCTTCAACATCAGGTATAATTATATAGTATTCAACTTCATCTTAACTGTTTTTTCTGTTTTTTTGTTTACATTACTTTGTTCTCATATATGTTGTTTTTATGGTTCTGCTTACTTCACTCTTACCGGTTTTTGTAATGTTTCTCTTAATGTTTTCTTTTGTAAGGTAGTCCATTAAATTCATGTACTATTGTTTATTCAACCACTTTTCTATTTGACAACTTTGAATCTCTACACATCCTCTCAAATTAGAATGACTGTATCTTCTCTCACATCCCTGATATAATACTGGTCCTGGGGAAAGTAGGGGGAGAGTCAGAATACTCCTTGGGTACCACTGTAGCTTTTGAAGTCTACTTTCAGCAACCTTTCTTCAGTATCCATTCAATCAAAATCTAATTTGTGGTGGCTTTATTATACTGACCCTTCAGGTTATTCTCCCATATTTTTTAGTTGAGCATCTGGATCACCACCTTTTTCTTTTCCTCCACTTTTGTTTTCATATTAGGGGAATTTGTATAGATGTTCCCTCAAACTTGCCAAACTCCTAATGCCTTAGTTTTTTAAAATCTTATGACCCACTTCTTCACTCTACCTCAGCCACAAAATTCTGTCTCCTTAATTAAAAAAACTATGTCAATTCCCTATCTGACCATAACAGCTGTCATTCAACTTCCCTTCTGAATGACCCCTCCTAAATCTATTCTTTATTTCCATCGAGACTTTCAGTTCCCCCATTCATTCATAATAGGGAAATGGGTCTTCTTGGAACTAACTCCCCTGGCTGGTAGCTGAATAACCACTAATTTGCCTAATTTGCCTACTTGAATCTCTACATAAGTTGCAGTGTGTCTATCTCCATCCATCTCCTAGAAAAGAGAGTTATTTCCTTGGCTCTACCCTGCTGAATCTTTATTAACTGCTCCTTGGCAGTATTACAGTATTTATAGTGGATGAGGCTTGGAGTAGGTGGGACCCGAGTTAAAATCCAGCATCAGATACTCAGTAGCTGAGCAGGTTACTTAATCTATTTGCCTCAGTTTTTTCAAGTGTAAAATGGGAAGAATAACAGCATTTGTTGTGCAAACCAATCATGTGGATCAAATGAGATAGTATTTGTAAAGAAAGCACTTAGCAAAGTACCTGAAACAAAGTAGATGATATATAAATGCTTATTTCTTTCCTTTCCCTCCCACCTGCCCCCCCACAAAGGCCCCTTTATGGGTCATTCATTCCTTGGCATAAATTCACTTTCTTCCTCTAATCTCAACCCAGTATTTTGCCATTTCAATTCTATACTCTATTTTTGAATTCCTTGCCCTTCTGTCCTGTTGGCACTTAACTTCTGGCAAACTGAATGAGACCTCTACTCTTGTTTATAATCCACCAAATGTAGTTGTGTAAGAAATCTCATAAGAATAATAAGAGTGTGTTATAAATTCATGTTATTCAATCTGGGCTGGGTTCTCTGGTACAGCAAGCTAATCCTTTTATTTCTCCCCAATTGATTACCTATTTAACTCCTCACAGAAACAATTCTACAGCTTCTCACACCTCTTACTCCCTTTCTTAACTGGGCACCTCACCTCTTTAATGAGAATATTGAGGCCATTAAACATGAGCTTCTACTTTTCTCCTTCTCTTTATCTCAAAATTCCTTGATAACTTCTTGTTGTCTCCCAGTCTGACAAAGAGAGGGTCCTTCTGTATTCTCCAAGGCTAACATCTTGATTTGTGCCTTTGATACTAACCACTCCCATCCTCACCATCAGATTGTAAGCTCAGTTTCTAAGTCTCTCAGTCTCTGTCTTTCTCTCTCATACACACTCTATCTCTCTCCATTTCTTCTCTACTGCCTTCAAACATGATAAAATCTTCCTCATTACTTAAAGAAAATACCAAAACCCCAAAACTTTAGTAAAACTCTACCATTCCCTCAAGCTATCATCTTATATCTCTTCTCCATTTTTCAACAAACTTCTTAAAAACTGTTTATACTCACTTCTTGACTCTGCATTCTTTCTTCTGACTTTATCATTCAGTTGAAACTGCTCCCTCCAAATTTACCAATGATCTCTTAATTGCCAAATCTAAAGATCTTTTCTCAGTCTTCATCCTTTTTGATCTTTGTGCTGCACTGGTACTGTTGACCACCTTTTCCATACTTCCTTTTCTGTGGTCTTTTTTTTTTTTTTTTTCCTGAGGCAATTGGGATTAAGTGACTTGCCCAGGGGTCACATAGCTAGGAAGTGTTAAGTGCCTGAGACTGAATTTTAACTCAGACTTCAGAGCTGGTGCTCTAACCACTGCGCCACCTAGCTGCCCCGCTTTTCTCTGGTCTTTAAGGAACCTTCTCTCTATTGAGTCTTCTAATTGTTTATTGCTCTAAAGGCTTCTTTGCTAGCTTGTCATTTATGTTTGCGAAGGTTCTGTCCTAAACCTCTTTTCCTTCTCTCTTTGTGCTCATAAAGTTCCATGGATTTAACTATCTCAACTTTATTATAGATAACATAGATATTACAGATACAGATAAATACAGATAATTCATATGTATTTATGCAAATTTACGTATATTTATACATATACATATACATATATAGGTGTACATACATATATATACACTCCTGGAAACCTGCCTTTTTCCTCAGGTTATCATGTCTTGCTAGTCTCTCTAAAGCTGGCTATTACAAGGTACACGGTGGTTAGAATATTAGGCATGGAATCAGGGATGACCTGAATCCAATTTTCACCTCAGAAATTAATTGTGTGACTCTGGGCAAGCTACTTAACTTTTTTTTGCCTCAATTTCCTCATCTGTAAAATGAACTGGAGAAAGAAATGCAAGTCAGTCCAATGTGTTTGCCAAGAAAATCCAAAAAGGGGTAACAAAGAGTTAGTTAAAATTGAAAATGATCGAACAACAACCTCAGACAGAGAGGGGTAGGAGGAATAGTTGATGTATTTCTTGTCTTTTTTTGCTCTTTCTTTGTCTTCATCATTCAGCAACCATATGGGCTTCTTTAAAATTGATTCCATCTTGTCCAGATCCTTCTTTCTGTCATCTTCAGAGATCTAAGTCATTCTTCCTTCTTCCCCATCCCCCAGTAAGTTTAATAACTGGCTCATAAACTCTTTATTCACTCCAACCTCAATTTGCTTTGAATACCCTTGTCTCTTTGATCCTTAAGCTCTTCAATTCCTTTAATCTCTCTCTGTCCTAGTCTAATTCAGCCAAATAACTTAGTTGCCTGAGGAATTTTAATTGCCATTAGCATATCTAGGTAACTGTTATTGTTAAAATCAGCCATATTAATTAATTTTTTAAAAAAAGCTACGTCATTGACTTCTGCCAATCTTTAAGGTTATAACATTTATGGGAAAGAAAAGTACATAATTTGAATCTCTATCATTGAAGGACATTGGATTTTCTAAAGTAAGAAAAGTCATTCAGAAAAGCCAAGGCATATTGAATTTCGGTTTCAGTTTTTACATAACTAAAATTCAAGATGGTGTATTATAAAAATGATGGGTTGTTTGTAGAGCAAGCAACTGGTACATTCCAGGCATTTACATGAGGGCATTTTTTTTCTGTTTGGTGGCTCTTAAATTTCATTTAGGGAAATAGTACTACCAGTTCTGTCTATATCTCTGGCACAGGATTTGATAATGGAAATGCTTGGCAATTATAAAGGAACATTTATGCTGAGTAATGATACCCATAACAACCAAGGTTACCTTGTAAAGATTGGAAAGAATTATAGAAATTAGAGTGGAATTAAGGGGAGGGAACCAATTTACTCATAGATATATAAAATGGGATCATTATTTCTGATGTTCTGGTCATAATGGAAATGATTTTGATTGTTGGTGTTACAATTTTTAGGAAATTTTGGCACCTTTAAGTAATAAAAATGTTTAAAAAACACATCTATGTTAATACCCTGCTTGCAAAGCATTTTGATTAGCATGTCCTGTGCTGTGATCTTCCTTTCCTTAATGCCAATAAAGGAGAAAAATGGGTAAGATACAAGGGTTAGGTGGACATAAGTGAACAACAGTAGCAACATATGATACAAATAATATTTGGCTTGGTTAAATGCACCTTATTATAACTGTCAAATAGATATCTTTATTTTGATTATTGCCTTTAAGGCCAGACTAAATTCTGGGGCTGATTTAGATTTTATATTCCTTTCTAGAGCAGATTTTGGTATATTCTTTAAACTTTTGAATGAGAACTTACAGATTCATCATAAAATAAACTCAGCCATGAGAACCCTACATGTAAAGGAATATTCATGAGATAGGACTGGAATTGAACAAAAACAAAAGTCAAGCTCGGGGAGAATAGAGAGAGAGTGGTAGTTAGCTGACTCCCTTATACTAGAATTGAGTGTAAGCCAACTTTAGTTGGTTTTGGAAATTTTAAATTCATACATTTAGTAAAATAAGAATTTGGAAAGTGGAATGAGGCGGGGAAAAAGGAATATTATGTTATCTTTGTTTTATTGCAGTTTAGTTTATTTTGTTAATTATCTTTCAATTGTGCTTTGATCTAGTTCTAGCTGCACTGGAAGAATTGTGGGTAGTGTATATGTTTGACACTGTTTAGAGGATTAATGATAAATATTATTGTTAATTTCAGTAATGTTCATTGTTTAAGTCTTGTTCACTTCTTGAGAGAAAAAGATCATTCAGAGAGATTGAGTGAGCTCCAAAGTAAGAAGATAGAAGACATATACTCTTGGTTTATTGAATTTATTTCCCTTGAATTAATATTTTATAGTGATTTGAGTTTACAAGTATCTAGTTCCATTCTTTCTCCACACTTCCGCCACAAAATAACTATACCTGTTCTTGAACTCTTCTTTCATTATTGTATGTCACAGCATAGTTCTTTTCCTCCATTATTAGTAATCAGTTCTTTTTCTTTGTCTTATTTTTTTTTGGAGTTCAAATGAACAATTTTAATATGTGTTTTCTTCATATTGAAGCACAGAAACAACATATAGGCTAAGGCTCCTGTTGAATCAGTTCAGCTTTATTTCCTGGTGTTACTGCCTTTGAATAAAGAATATCTATGAAAATGCTTTCCTTCTTGACTCATTCTTCTAATTCTTCCCCACAGGATATTTTAAAATCATAATACCTTTTTATTTTGTGTTTTTATTTTTAGATAAATGACAATTTGATTCTTGATACGTCAGATGATGAGGAGTTGAGGGAACAACTGGATATGCATTCAATTATAGTTTCCTGCATCAATGATGAACCCCTTTTCACAGCAGATCAGGTATGAAGAAAATATTTCTCAATAAAAGTCAAAGTAAAGATTGAAAATAATTTTCAGTAAATTCTTTAGGAGATTCAAAAGTTGTTAGACTTCAATTATTTTCATTTATTTTTAAATGGACTCATTTCCCAAGCTAGAATTAGGACAATATATACTATGTTGAATCTTTCAAATTATCGGTATAATTTTATAGCATCCCTGGCACTGACGATAGAAATCTAGATTATAAATGCTACTTAGTTTTACTGAAAGATAGATTAAAAAACAAAGAGCCTTAATATGAATATTCAATTTGATTAAATCTTGGATAAAATTTATCAGCATGAATCAGAAATATATACTCAGTACTTTTGAAAGAAATGAATATTTTCTGTGGAATGTTATAAAGTACCAGTCTTGTTTGCATTTTGATCCAGTTGGTGTAGTTTTTCATTTTTTACATATTCTTCCCACCTCTGTTGTGCATCAGAATATAATGCAAAGACTTTTTCTTGAAACCTTATTTGCCATGATTATTAATTATATAAATTCTGTTATTCTGCATTTTAGGCCAAATAGCAGAGGGAATGACTATGACAGAGATTAGGAAATACAGATGAGAGAAACATAGGAAGTACAGTAATTACGTTTTTTCCTTCTTCTAGGTTATCCTTACACATACTGATAATAGATGTAGTTCTGGATTTGGAAAGAAAGTGAATAATAAAAACAAAATAATTGATAAAAAGTAATTGATTAAAAATGTGCTTATCTAGTCTTACCTAAAAGACTTTCTGGAAAATCATAAGATTATAGGGCTAAAAATGACCTAAAATTTTGTAGTCTTTTTTGGCAAAAGACATTTTTTAACAAATAAAATTTAAACCATCTCACAATCTACCTTGATTATAAGACTTTTAGAACAGCTTTCCACATCCTTTTCAAAGCAATATGTAAGAATATTTAAGTATTTATTATAGCAAAATTCTTTTGTATAATTAATGTAATTCCTTTTGTTTTGAATTGAATTATTTCTATTTTGTCTCCTAATGGAGGTAGAAGGTATTATTTTATATTTTAATCTTCATATACTTAGAACATATTAAATTTTCCCATAATTTCTTCTCTTCCTCTTAACTGCATTCCCCCCCCCCCCATTTAAATAATTGTAATTCCTTTAATAGTCTTTTCACACAATTATTATCTTCTAACATCTGTATGACTTTTGTGGCTCTACTTTGACATTTTTCTAAGTTTTTAATCTGTCCTCAGTGGTAGACTGCAGGATAAAAATATTGTAGTAAGAGTTTGAGCAGAAGTGATCATGTTGGGAGCTTTATGCTTACCATAAAATATAATAGCAAATAATTGCTTTCAAAGTTTGTGTTCTGTTATGACCTATAAATCTGCTTGTAAGTCTTGCAGACAATGATTCCCAATCTTATTTTAGTGTTTCTGCTGGAATAAATTTCTTAGGTCCTCATGTTTTTCACATTTTATATATAATGATGCAAATTTTTTTTACTGGTAAAGAGATAATCTGCCATGTTTTATTCGAAAAATTTTTTTTGCTTTTATATTTTCTGCAAAACTCTTATTCGTTTTATTTGAATGACTAGCCATAGATATTTCCTTTGGCAAAACGATGGGTTAAATCAGATGGTCTCTAAGATCACTTCTAGTTCTAAAAATTTTAGAGTTGTCCTAAAAATTTGTTGATGAATATTAAATGTTAGGGTTAGGGATAGGATTAGTAGAATGTTATAAGTTTTGTATGTTCTTGAATTTTTTTCTTACCATAACTTTATTTGTCAGCTTAGCATATATATGCCAAACTTTTTTATGACCTGTAGGCTGTTCCAAAGTGTTTTTTTGACTTGTCATAGAAAAATTAAGGTATATTTAGCTTAATTTTGGTGTTAAGTGCATCTTGTTGTATTCTAATTCTTTGAAAACTGATAATCCATTAATAGTAGAGATAGTTTTTCTCTATTTTTGATAAAAACAATTTATGTTTTTATTTTATTTCTACATATATCTCTTTCCTTTTTATTCAGAGCATAGTACATTTAATAAAGAATAAAAGAGAAACAAAAAGCAGTTCAGCAAAGCTAAGCAATATATAACCAAATAATATATACTATTCCAACACCATAGATGCCCACTTACGCAAGAGACGATGGAGTTGCATTTTTTTTCATCTCTTTCCTTGGGACTAGGCTTGTTCATTAGTATTACACAGCATTCAGCTTCTTTCTTTTTAGGTTGTTTTCTATTTATATTGTTGTAGTTATTGTTCCTGCTTCTGTTCAATTTGATCTTCATCAGTTCATTTAATTGTTCTCATGCTGCTCTGAATTCCTCATACATTCATTACTCTTATGCAATAATAATGTATTACATTTAGGAACCATAATTTGTTTAACTTTTCTCCATTCAGTGGGCATCTATTTAGTTTCCATTTTTTTGTTACCACAAAAAGTGCTGCTATGAATACTTTAGTATATATATGATTATTCTATCTTACTTCATTGTAGTATGTGACAGGATCTCTGGGTATAGATATTTTTGTTACCTTGTCACTAAAGAATAATTCCAAAATTCTTTTCAGAATAATTGGGCCAATCCACATCTTTAGAAGTAATACTTTAGTGTACATAGATTTTCACAGTCCCTCCAACCTAAACTATTTCTGTCTTTTGTCATCTTTATCAAAACAAACTCAGTATGTAACATAGTGCATAGAGAGAGAGAGATTTGGAGTAAGGAAAACCTGAGTTCAAATCCTAGTTAATTCATGCTAGCTCTTCATCTCTGGCCAAGTTACTGCTTCTTTCTTCTGTAGTTTCTTCTGTAAAATGGGCCTAACAGAGTTGTGAGGAGAATCTAGTGAGGTAACATACATATAGTACTTTGTAAACTTTAAAGTGCTTCATAACTAGATGTGAGGGGAAATCTCGGAGTTATTTTGATTTTTTTTTCATTTCTTAATGATTTGAGTGAGGGCAATTAGATTATGATTTCATTTGTACCAGCAACTCCCAGTGAGGAAATTCCTGCCACCAGTATATCTGTTCTGCCAGCAACTTGTAGTGTTTGAGAACTACTTGAAGCACTGTGACTGCCCAGAGTTAGGGACTTGCCAAGGTCATACAGTTATTACATACTGTTATTTTGAGATCTGTTTTTCCTCATATCTTTTGATCAATTTTCCTTGGACAATGGCTTTTTGTCTTATATTTTTGAGTTTCATATATGTTTTGTATTCTCAGTCAGAATATGTGATTAATTATAACATTATCTATCAGTTACCATGTTGGGTAACAGTTTACTATAATTATATTTTAATGTTTCTTTAAGCATGTTATAGGAATTTTTTCTTACTTTGTGGTTAATAATGCATCTTTTAGTAAAATAAATTTAATAACAAATTTAAAATAATAAATATTAATATACTGATTTATCTAATATTATAATAAAAACAAAAAACTTTATTATTATAAACACCTTTTTTTGGGAAGGTTATTGAGGAAATAGAAGAAATGATGCAAGAATCACCTGATCCAGAAGATGATGAAACCCCAACACAGTCGGATCGTCTCTCCATGCTTTCCCAGGAAATTCAAACTCTTAAGAGATCTAGTACAAGCAGTTATGAGGAGAGTAAGAAACCTTACTTAAATTTATATCTTTAAACTTGTTTTTCCCTATCACATAGTTTGTATAGATTTGATCTATAATCTCTTTTATCTTTTAAAAGTGGCTTCTCTGTCTTTTCTCCTGGGATATTTTAGAATCATCATAGTTGGGACTAGAATACATAGAATAATTACATAATACAATTTAATAACTTATTACTCCGAATAGCTTCTAGACATGTATAACCAGCTTGTGGTTATTTAGCTGCTGATTACCTAGAACCTCAATTAATGATTTCTGTATGTCTTACCTTTCAAATGGAGTAGACAGTGTTAAAAAGCTTAACTGTCTTCTTGGTTTATGGACAGAGGTATATGTCGAGGAATAAAGACCTAAAAAATTTCATGGATAATTTTCTTTGGAATATTTTACTATCATGCTGAGTAGTAAGATTATTTTTCCTGGATGTGACTCTAATATTCAGATGAACTGTGATGCAATACAATGACTAAATTCTTCTGGCTTCTCTAGTTTGGCTTAGGTTCAGCAAATCTTTTTATTGTCATTTCTTCCATGCTCATTATGGATTAGAAGATGTGGTAGCTGTTGGAACTATAGAGAAAAAGCTTATAATTGTGCTTCATTCATATAGGAGTTTGAGTGATTTCTTTTATTCTTCCATCTTTTAAAAAAAAATATTCCTGAGGGACAACTAAGTGGCACAGTGGATAGAGCACCACCCTTGAAGTCAGGAGGACTTGAGTTCAAATCTGACCTCAGATACTTAATACTTCCTAGTTGTGTGACCCTGGACAAGTGATTTAACCCCAATTGCCTCAGCAAAACAAACAAACAAATAAAAAAAACCATTCCTGGGAAATTGAGAACTTTTGGGTACCTGCAATTAATTAATGTGTATTTTCCTAAAACTGGCTTCTGCTAAATTGCTTGTGGTTTCTTGTCATTATTTTCCTCAGCTTTTTCCTTTTCTTTTTGTACTTCCCAGCTGATTTATCAGGCATGGGAAAAATCGGCTTAGATTTGTAACTAATTTTTTTATATGTATCTTTACTCATCTGACAAGCTACTTGGCCTTTACTCAAGACTGCTAACCAGAAATTTAAGCAAAAGTCTTTTTCCCCCCAAAAAAATGAATAGTTATTTTAATTGTTGGTAATCACATTTGTTCTTTGGCATAAAAAACTGTCTTTTTTTTTTTTTTTAAAGAAATTATTTTTTCTTAATATACTCTACTTTGTGGTTGATTACAGGGGTAAAAAGGCTCTCAGTGAGTGAATTAAATGAACTACTAGAAGAAATTGAGACTGCTATCAAGGATTACTCTGAAGAGTTGGTTCAGCAGTTAGCTCTTCGAGATGAGCTAGAGTTTGAAAAGGAAGTGAAAAACAGCTTTATTTCTGTCCTTATTGAAGTTCAAAACAAACAGAAGGAACATAAAGAAACAGCAAAAAAGAAAAAGAAACTGAAAAATAACAGTCCACAGAATGGCAAGAATGAGAAAAGTCATATGCCTGGAACAGTAAGTGAGATGTTTGGTCTTCATATTCATAGGCAATATTCATCTCCAATTACATATGGTTTAAGTCAGTAATACTTTATAACACAGGAAACCACAGGAGCACTATAAGTAATAAATATGAAGGAATTTGTTACTTTGAAACAAAAAAACAAAATCATCTCTCACTGAGGGATGTCATTGTTGGTTAGAACCATTTTTTTAGTGAGAAGGTGAACTGGAGAATCCAACACAGAAAAATAAGGTAGAAATAAGTAGAAATGGTGAGAAGGAAGGAAAATTCCAAGAAGTGACTAGTACAAAGATAGTACAGTTTTTTAAAATCCAAAAAATGCACAGTTGTTTGAAAATGTCAGTCTTTATAGTAAAATAAATTGTGAGTCAGCATTTCTTAGTGGAAATGATCCCATTTGAAGAGATCCCACATAAAACATTTGGCTAAACGTTTTAGGTCTCTCACAATGGAAAAAGGGTGAGATTTGTTGGCACCAGTAATACCTGAACTTTATTCCCAGCTCTTTTGTGTTTCTGGAGCAATCCTGCAATTTCCTTTGATGAGACTACAGTCTGTCTTTCCTTCAGTGTTTTTTTTTTTTTTTTTGTTTGTTTGTTTGTTTTTTAAATTTTCTATACCTCTGTTTCACTTTGACTATGCTTACTCCTGGAACCATTTTGGGATACTCCAACATACTCATTAGCATTGTCTGCTATATACCAAGAAGAGCCAACTTTGCTTTAAGAGTAAAAATGCTTGCTTGAGGACCAATTTTCCTAAAGTGAACCAGCCTTTTTATTTCATTGTGAGTATGACTTTAGGGGAAAAAAAGGACAAAGGTAAAGTTATAAAACATTAAACATAGTTTGCTACAATCTAAATTATAGTTTCATCTAAATTATCAAGTGTAATTTATAAACTAGCATTCCTCAAACTTTGTACTGTATATATTTGGTGTGTCATTTAATGTGACTAGGGATTCCATTAGAAAAATTCTGTCTTCAGAATATTTTACCATTTTTTCCCTATAAAATAATAACAAAAATTATGTCTGTATCAAATATGTATCAAATAACAAATATGTATATCAGTTTTGGGAGTATGAAAATAGCCTTGTTTTTCCTTTGTTTCATGCACAAATTTTCCTGACCCTCAATCTTAGGAGCATTTCATACCCCAAGATGATCCAGTTTTTTTTATGGTTTACATTGCTATATTTCTAGCCCCACAAATGTTCTGAGATTTAATTAGTTTAGGAAATGCTGTAGTAGACAAATGCATATCATTGACTAAACTAAAGTTGAGTGAGTCCTGGAGAGGGAATGCAATTCTTGAGTTGCTGTGCTGCCACAGAGATGTTAATCCAAACAAAAGTATCACATCACCTAAAATGCTGTGCTATTATTGGTCTCAGTACAAGGTGGTCTCTATTGCAGAGATATTTTCTTCAAGCAAAAATAGAAATTGACAAAAGTCAATCTTGAAGCACAGTTTGTATATTTAAAGAGGAAATATTTTTTAATATATCTAGCTTTCTTGCTCTCTTATAGAAAAGATTTATGGAGGAGGAGCTGGGTTGTGGGCAGCAAAGATAGATACTATTGTTTTCTAGCTTTTTGAATCAGCAGAGTAGGTGACAGGGTAGGTACTTTTACTTAAATCACCTGATTCACTGATTTAAATGCCAGATCTTAAATTGGTTTGTTTTTCTATGTAATGTAGTTTTATGCCTAGACACATTTAGACAGAGACAGGAAGACAGGACCTGGGACTGATTTTTCTTGTGTGACTCATAAACTGGCGCTGAAGGCATTTCCAAAAGAAGAGTTCCAAAAATATTTTGAGCAATGATAGTACTGTTAATACAAGGGTTTAGCCCCACTTTCCTTCTATTGCATTGCCCTGTCCCCCCATGACTACTTTGAAGAAAAATACCACTTTGGAAATTTGGCTATACGTTTTGTTAAATATTGAAAGAAACAAATAGTTTATTACTTTATATTCATACTATACATAGTTTAAAATTTTCTTTCTTCAATTAAGATTGGGGAATAAAATTTACATTTAATTAAAATAAAAGAACATAGTAAATAAACAGATTTTTCCCTAGAACAATTTCTAGGCAACTTGTGGATTCTAGTATTGTGTTATATCAAGACCTGGTTATAATTGGAGCCATTGGGCAAATCTGCTTCATACCATTTATGGTATTAAGAAGCTGATTTGATAAGGAAAAACTAATTATGATTTAGTTTTCTCTTATTTTGTAATGAAATAGTCTCAATGATTGTGAACTTCTTAGATGATTGAGTCTTGTGAAATTTATTCTTAAGATTTTGCTTTGCTGTAACTTGTTTGCTGTCAAAATCTTTGGTCAGCTGTAAGGACATGGCTTAGCTATTAGTGCTTACTTTTTGCATTTTTTTCATAAATATGCTTTTTTCTTGAAACCTATGATTCTAGAAATAGTAATAGGTGGTTAATTAAATTATCGCTATTTTTTGGTGAAGTTCAAATTGCTATTTATATAACTGGTTCTAGAAAATGGCTAACCTTTTATATTCCTCCATATTCTGCATAAAAATAGCATTTAGTAGGGCTTGAGGTGTGTGAGCGCTTTTCTCAGAATTATTGATACTGATCCATATTGAAATTCAAAGTTGAAGCTTGTTTTTAGTATTTCTTAGGGTAGTTTCAAATAGTACTTAAAATTCCTTTATTGTTTGCTATTCTGATGTTGCATTAAAAATAGTCATATTTTTGTTTTGATTTGGATTTTTTTCCTCATACTATTGGGATATATACTTATTTTCTTAAGAGCATGAATAACATAATCATTGTAATTGAAAAAGCAATTTGCATTACAATGGAAATACAATTTTAAGTACTTTTCCATGATAATGCCTCAAAAAGTAGCTTTGCTGGATATATATATGTTATGACTTTTTTTAGTACAGGGACATAACTTAAGAAACTGAGGCACATTGGGGTTAAGTGATTTGCCAAGGTCACAAAAGTTTGTAGCAGTAGTCAGATTTGAATGATCTGGCTTAAGAGCACATCAGTTTACCCATAAGTCTGTTCTTTCACCTATATAAAACCAGAGGCATCTGTATTCAAATCAAGGGCATTCTTGATGTAAATATGAGCTGAAAAGTCTTTCACTAAGCAATATTCAATTATGTGCCACATCTTTGCCATTTTACAAGTAATTGAAAGATAAAATTGAAAGATAAAAAGAATAAAAAGTCTGATTGTTTGTATTGTTTGTTGAATGAAAGACATTTGATTTGGTAGAACAAAACAACTTCCTTATAGTGAGTTTGTCCCCTATCCGTATCTTAAGACTGTTCAGGATTCCTTGGAAGATATGGCAACAGAAAAAATCTTGGTCAGTGAATGAGTTTGGAGATTAGCTTTTCTTCTGTACTTGATATTATATTTCTTAATGAATTTAACATAAAATTATTCGACAAAACAGCACTTTTATGGAAAATTTGTACTTTAGTAAATTGATCAAAACTAACATTTGAATCATAACTAATACCCAGCTGCTTTGTATATTTCTTGAGCTGTCAGAAGTTAAAATAAGAAGCAATATTTCCATTTCCTTACAAATTTTGCAATGGATATCTTTTCTAAGTTCAAACTAAAGTTCCAGAAGCATTTTTTGAATATTGATGTAAATGAAAAAGAATTGTCCTTATTTAAAGATTCATTTAACTGTGCTATTGAGGAGCTTCTACCTTATTTTCATCTGGAAGTGATTATAATGTAATGTAATAATATGCTAAAAGACAAATATCAAGAAAAAAATCTATTAGAATTCTGTAGATGTCTTCTAAGGGTTGTATATGCTTAATTAAAATCATGCTTGTGCATTGATATCAGTATTTGCCAGTATCTGTGTGAATAAACATTTTCAAAGATAAAATTGGTAAAATCTTATTACTCATTAGCATTAACAGATGAATAATTGCAATTCATTTTGATGTTAGGGAATACCATTCAATCTTAATTAAGTGAAATGTTGTTCCTCTAAAAAAAAAAGAGTAACATTCTTCTCATTAGTAGAGAAATTACAAAAAATTGCACTTGATATTATCATATTTTTAATATTGTTGATAAAAATTTGTGGAAATGTGTTTTCCTGTCATGTAACTTCATGTCCTTGATTTTGTCTGTTGGCCTGCAAAGTCTAAGATAATTTATTATCTGATCTTTTATTGGAAAAAGTTTGCTGACTTCAGCCCTAGAATTTTACCTTGAATACAAAGAGTTGGGTTTAGCCTCAACTTCTTATACGGGTTTTTTGACCAGGAGCAAGTCATTTACCTTCTTTTGGCCTCACTTTTCTTTCTTAATAATATCATTTATTTTAACAGGTAATCTGGAGTTCTATCTAAACATGAAGTTTATATAAACATAAAGTGCTTAATAAACTTTAAAGTGCTATACATATCTGTTACTTTTATTATTTACAACATTATTTTATGATAATCTACCAATTAAAGCACTAATAGCAAGAAACAGTACTCACCATAAAAAAGATTAAATTATCCAAACCTTTCTGATACATTTGAAGAAATCGATTTTATTATTCATGACTATATTAGTATATTAATTATAGGTCATATATATTACCTAAATATTTTATATATTTAAGTGCTTATTTTATAAAATATTTTTCAACAGATTAATTATAGTATCATAGATTTAGAATTAGGAAGTGACTTTAAAACTCATCTAGCCCCAATTCCTTATTTTATGGGCTATTGAAACCGAAGACTTTCCAAGGATCACACAGATAATTTTATGGCAGAGGTAGGATTTGAACACAGGTCCTTTTATTCCAAAACCTGAGGTTTTTTGGTTCACCATGTTTCCCCAATTAATAGCCACATGAAATATCAGTTATGAATAACAACTAGAAAGTGAAAGTATATGTTTGCATGGAATAGGACATTATAAAGCCATTTCCAAAAATAAGATCCTGTTTACTTTTGAGCATTTAATAATTTTGGAAATAGATTTGTTAATAAAGCATGCATACCTTAAATGTTAGGAAGATTTTACATAGACATATAAATTTATTGTCTACTAATACATGTTTTTAAGAGGTGGTCAAAAATTCCTTGTTGCCAATGGTACAGATTTGATTTTGGATATAAATATTTTCCATAGCAACAAGTCTATGCAAAAGCCATGACATAGTGCATGATTTATTCTAAAAGATGCTCAGAAAAATCAGACATAGTTTGATGTAATGACTAGTAATGATTATTTTATTCAATCCTTAAGTGACTTTTGAAAATACTTAGTGATAATTTAATTTCATTATAAAATTTACTAACAGTTGAATAAAATTTTAGAATATACTTTAGAAGAAAAAAAAGGACAGACTGGTTTTATTCCAATTAGATCTTCATTCAAGTTAGGTCAACAAGTTGTGGAAATCTTATTACCTTTTTTTTTTTTTTTTTTTTTTTAATTCTAATGGAATACTTATAAAATAGTATTTCTTTGTTTTGGAAAAAAAAAATCTCAATACCTCTATCTGTAAAGTCTCAATTCAGTTTTCTGACTTTTGCTGAGATTCAGGCTTTGAAGCATATGTGAAGCAGTTTGTTATAATTATATCTAAAAAATAACTTCAGTTTAATATAAAATTCTTGTAAGCCATTGGTTAAGTCAAAGATGAGTATGCTTCTTTGTTTTTGTTTTAAAGTAATTTTCCATATTCTATGTTCTGATCATTTTGAACAAAAAAATTTTTCTTAATTAAAAACCAAAAAAAAATCCAGGAAACTTAAAATTTGGCATTTGAAAATTATATAATTTAAACTTTATTGAAAATAATTTGTATTGCCACATAGTAATAAATCATAATTTTATTTCTTTATTTTCTCCTTATAATTTTGAACTCTCAGATATAGAAATGTTATTGAGGAAATGCTAGAGAGGTTAGTCTGTTTCCAGGAGCATTTTGGTACCCCTTAAACTTATTTCTACTTAAAATTTTAGGCTTAAAAAAAATCTGGTATGACTCCACTCATAGAATTTGTTTATTATTAGGAAATTGGAGGTGAGAGAAAGGTATGATAGTAATAATATAATATGTATCTATTGAGCCATTTTCATCTAACTGTTTTCATTTCTTTGACCTAGATCAGGATGCTTTTCAGCATAATGGTATGTGTATGCTTGTGTGTGTGTGTGTGTGTGTGTGTGTGTGTATGTGTGTGTGTGTTTCTGTGTCTGTGAGACCTCCTCTTGGTACCGCCACCCCAATCTCTCTCTCTCTCTCTCTCTCTCCCCTTCCCTCTTTTTCCCTCCTTTCCTCCCTCCCTCCCTCTCTCTCTTCTCTTTCTCCTTTCTTTCTCCTCTCTCTCTCTTTCTTTTTTAGAAGGACCTGGAATTTCCTAAGATGTTGAAAGTTCCACTTTAATATTTTTTACTGATTTTAGAGGTGTCACAGATTGTAATTTCTATTCTTTAAAATTATTTCCAGTCTTTTAAGTTCAGGATCCTAGCTTGGGGAATCCAAAATAATATTTTTTGTAGTTTAAGAAAAAAAAAGTTAATCAAATTTTAAAACATTTTTTCAAATTTTTTTTTCTAATTTCCTTTTCTAATTTTTTCCCCTGAATTTTTCTAATTTCTTTTAGAAGTAGATGGTTATCTGGCAGGCTTAGAGATATTGATGAGAATTCTAACACTAGAGTTTTTACTTTTAGAGCATTTATGTGTAGACTTAAAGATCTTGGAAAATGTGATAATTCCTTCTAACTCAGGATTTTATTGTCTTTGCTTTTTACATCTTATTTATACTTGATTGTTTCTAGTTTTATAGCGGGGAAAAACAACCACCCAAAAAACAACCAAACTTCCTGTGAGTGACTGATGATAATAGTTTAAAGATATGCTCAACTAGGGAAGGAAGTGGTCATTAGGCAATTGTGCCCATTCTCAAGTCTGAGTAATATTACTTAAAACACTGGATCAAGTAATTAACTTCCACAGTCTATATATTATTATTTCTTTGGCATCTTTTCAGTAGTGGGATTAGTAATTAGGTAAATATTGTAATGCTTAATCATTTCCCTACTTCTTAACATGGTCTTATCAACAGTTCCATTCTGCAAGGGGCATATTACATGGATATCCTAATTGTTTTGTGAGAAGAGTAGTAAAAAAAAACGATTGGATAGATTCCAAAAAGAAATAGGTCCATATCTTCACCAGCTTTTAACTCCGTGTAAACTAAGCCTGCCATTCATATTTTTCCATTTTAATTTTGGAAATGGTTAGCCCACATTTCATTAGAGAAATGAACTTCTAAACATTCAATAACCATTGAATAAATTGGTTTTTCTATCATAGCTGTTATTGTCACTTAGTTTAATTAAAATTTACAATTTTATTTATGTATAGCCTTTACTTTGTTTTGTGTTTAACCTTGAAGCTTGGTTTCATCAGTGTCTGAATTTGCTGGGTGAGCAGATGGTCAGCTGAAAAAAATCTAATTCTTTGTACTCTTTTATTATTCATTCTAGCACACGAAACTCTCATGTAGATTAAGCCATTCTTGTCACTCAAAAGAACCATAAGTATATCTTGGTGCGGTGTTGGTTCACAAGTTCACAGTGTAAACCTTCTGAATGAAGTAAAGGCTACAAGAAATAGTTAACCTGTTTCTTTGAATTTTGCCATTTTTATTTCAATTGCCTAGAAATTGATTGGGGGGGGGGAGATAGAAGGAAAGATAACATCATTTCATGCAGTGTTTGCTACATGTGATTTCATGTGACAATTTAAAAAAAAAATCTTATTTTTAATAATTAAAATATCTTGTGTGGAGCTCTCATTTTACTTCCTAGGATGGTTTTCTTAAAACTTACTTAGGACAACCTAGGATATTATGGTGATTTGCTTTTTTCTTCTCCAGCTCATCTTCCAGATGAGTAAACTAAGGAAAATAAGGTTAAGTCATTTGCCCAGACTGTGAAAGATGAAATGACTGAAGAGCCAAAGCTTCACTCTTCTGAGCATAACCATTTATTAAGCATTACGTAACAATTGCCCAACAAATTGGGACCAGGCTTCCACAGCTTTGGCCTGGACCCTGGATATACAGGGAGACAGACTTTTATACGTTAAAAACAATTAATCAAATAAGGCCAAGTAAAAATACAGCACAACATAATCTGATTTCTAGTTGGAAGAAAGATTAGGGACTTAAAGTTGGGAGGGAGAGATTGAAGAGATGCATTTCCCTAAATTTAGACAAAGAGGTATCCCCTTCCCTGTAAGTGTCCATAAGCAATGAAGGAAATATGGAAATAATTACTGGTTGATCAGCATGGGACCAGTTGAGATAAGAAATGTGGTTGCTTTAGATATACAGTTGTGAGGAAACTCCTTTCATTAATCTTTGTATCTGATCGGATTTTTGTTCAACATAATATAGGTTAAGAATATCAATTCAGCAGGTAAATGTGGTTCAGTTTTCCAGCCATATGGGGCTACATTCAAATAGTATGTTAAGGTTTTTTTTTCCCTCTCTAATTTCTACAATTGAATAAAATTTTCTTAGAAGATAAAAGTTTAACTAGACTTATATTGAATAGACAATGAACTGAGCTAGCTTCACAATCACAAGATGGAGTCAGTATGGTTCAGTTAATTCCTACAAATAACTACTTGCTATCCTGATTCTTTCAGTTTCCTTAGGGTTTACACAGCTGGTAGGTATTTGAGATTAGATTTGAAGTCAGCTCTTCTTGACTTCCACGACCAGCACTCTATCCATTGTGCCACCTAATGTGGGTGGATATTCTGCAATTGTTCCTGTTCTCTGTGCTGGAAATAAGGACTTCTAACCACATTTTGATCTTCCTGTATTTCTTGACCAATGTTTGTTCGTTTTTTTCCAATGATGTCCACCAGTTACTGTTTGCTTTCATCATGGCATTAGACATCATTGATAGTTGGTGCCATGGAAGGGCTTTTTGCATTTATACAACTTCTTTTTCACATTGAGACCATATGGCCTGTTATGGCTTTTGATGAGAAAGATTGGATCAGGGATGGAGAAATTAATGTCTGAGTGGTCCTGGACTAAATCATGATTGTTTAAGATAGTCTTTTTAAAAAAGCTATAAAGTTCTAACAACTTCTTTGGGTAAAAAATTTGCCACTAAGTATTCTCCCTTACTTGTGATCTGTTCCCTGAAAGAATCAACTTTGTTACTGTCAGCCTCTAGGACAGTGCTAGACTGAATACAGTCTGGTGGGAGCTTTGAAGTGGGAGCATCAAGAAATGAAGCAGATTTTAGTTTCTATTGGGCCTCTATTGGCCTACTTGCATCCCTAATTTCTTATTCCTTTCTACTATATTAACATTTCCCTCCCTGCTTACTTGGTTGCCTGTCTGGCTTCCTAAATGTTTTGTTTGTTGAAGAAGAGAAGAGAACTGAGTCTAAAAACTATGAGCTAGTGAATTTGATGTTAATTCCTGGCAAAATCCTAAATTGGATCACTAAAAAAAATTATTAATGAAAAGTCCGAAAAGGAAATGGTGGTTATAAAGAGCTATAATGTTTTTAGTAACAGCAGGTTAGCCAGAACAATCTTATATCCTTTTTTTTTTGCCAGGGTTATTTAAACTTATCATGGGAATTCTTTATATATCATTTATATAGATTTCACCAAATAATTGAAAACTATTTTGGCTAGACAATTGGATAGATTTGAATTGGTTGAACTGTGGATAAAAAGAATAGTCATTGATAGTTTAATATCAACTTAAGATGGTTGAAGCTGTGGACTCCCAGGGCTTTAGGATTTTGGTAGATCCAATCTAATTATATCTAGCTGTGATCTGGCTATCACAAAAGCTGTTATAATCTTGTTTTACTTTTAAAGAAGTATAGCTTTCAAAAATAAGGAAATGATAGTCCCTTTCTACTCTGTCATAGCTCATCTGGAGTATTATGGAGTATTAATTTTGGATTCCACAGTTAAGAACATTTCTAAGCTTTAAATCATCTAGAGGAGAGCAGCCAGACTGTGAAGAGTTGTTATGAGGATAGTATGAAAGACTAGGGTATGTTTATCCTGGAGAAAGGAAAACTCAGGGTAAACATGAATATTATCTTCAAATATATGAAAGTCTATTATGAGGAAGAAGGATTAGATTTGTTCCATTTGGCTTCTGGAAAATGAACCAGGAGCAGTGAGTAAGAGCAAAGAGCCTGATTTAGACAGTGTTAGCTCTAGTTACTAGGAAATTGTTTCTAACTAAAAGGAATATAATGTTTTAGGAATGAAGGGTTCCCTCTCATTGGTGGTGTTCAAACAGGGATAGGTGGCCACTCATATGGTTCAGTGTAGTGATTCTTTCAGGGTTTAGGTTGTACTAGATGGTCACTAAGGTTCCTTCCAACTTCCAATATATCCACTCACAATCCCACAAGGACAAGGGACTATTGTGTAGTAGAAAGAATGTTAGACTTGGGAGTCAATTACATAACCATTCAAGAACATATTAAGGCTTGCTTTGTGTCAGGCACTTTGCTAGACACTGGGGATGCAGAGAATGAAGCAGTTCTGAATGGGAGTTTACATATGAATGGATTAGGCAGCAAATATGTATACATTTATACAGAATAAATGTAAACCTATTGTAAATAATTAAATATAAGGCAGATTGCAAGGGAGGGCACTAGCTTTGAAGGAGATCAGAAAAAGCTTTATATAAAAGATGGTGCTTGAGATGTATTTTAAAGCAAGAGAGACTCGGTGAGCCAAAGGCACTGGGATTGAATGTAGCCTCTACTACTTACTTTGTGACCTTGGGCAAATAATTTAAGTTTTCCCAGTTACATTTTCTCATATTTGTAAATATGGGGTGGGGCTAGATGATCTTTAAGACCTGTTCCTTCTCTAGATTCTGTGATGCTAGGTTATTTTTTAGACTGTTACATGAAGGAGACAGGAAGCCAGCCTTAGTAACATGGAAAAGTTGCTATGTGTATGTTGGGGTGTGGAGTGGTAGAGGGAATGATGGGGAGTAGGAGGAGAGACAGAGAGAATTTGCTAAATTAGGAACACATTAAAGCTCCATGGGTCAAATTTCACAGGCAGATTATGTAGCTTGTCTTCCCTGAAGAGGGTTATCTTATATAGAAAAAGATGAGCTACTGATTCTCTGCATCAAATCCCTTACTAGCCTCATTGTGATTGTTTGAGCTAGACTCATTTCTATGTACATCTTACTCTCTGGCATCCTATATAGAAATTGCATTTTTTTTTTTTAATCAGAGAAGCAGCTGCAGTAGTGAAAAAGGCACTGGATTTAGTTTCAGAAGACAGGTTTGAAACTTGGTTAAGTCATTTGCTTTTTCTGATCAATTGTAAAATGGAAATAATATTATTTGTACTACTTATCTCAATTGTTTTGAGAAAAAAAAGAGATATATATATTAAAGTGTTTTATAAACCATAAAGTCCTGTTTTTTATTATTATCACCGGTAATTTTTATTTATTTATTTGGATATTTTATTTGGATATTTATTTATATTTATATTTGGATATTTTAATATCATTTTTGATACTCCAAATTATCTTCCTGATCCAGATGTCAACTACTATTAAGGCTAGAAAATTCTAAAATCATATCATTTTGATACAGGAATGGATTTTAGATATTTATTTAAACTCCCTTATTTTATAGATGAGGAAAATGAGATATTTAGCAAGGTTAAACAACTTGTGGCAGGTCACATAACTAAGACAATGAAGAGCCAATACGAGATTAAAAGTTTCTTGAGGTCAAAGATTGAATCTCCTGTTTCTTTTATTTTCTTTGTAAGACAGGAATTGAGTAAATGAATGTGTTGATTGACTGATCCTTCCCTGGACAAATAGAAGGAAAAGAAGTCCTAGAACTATCAGGAATTAACTTTCTTTCCAGGGTTCCATTTTTAAAAAATTACTTATTCTGTAGGATTCTGGATGATGTGACTAAGTCAAGGGCCTTCAGGCTTCTTAATAGCTTTACTACACTCCTGATTTAATTTCAGGTTGGTTATGAATCAGATTAATTGTTAGGAAAAAGCTCAACCTGCCGCTGGACAGTGTATTTCAGGAAGTTAATTCTAGGCAGTCACAGTTTGTTGATCAGAGTAGGCCAGGGCTATTTCTCAGAACTTAAATGGATGTTTAAGACAGGTCTACGAAATGTGTGCTTTCTCCAAAAGCATATCTAATGTTGAGAGTTCCATTTCTCCATTGAATTGCATGCAGCTTATATTTCTCAATATCCAAATGGGTAAGAAGCAGTAATTAATTTCACAAATAAGATTCTTAACATTTGACAAATGATTTTTGTCTAAAGCTTGTAAACTTTTACTGGAAATGTACTGTTTCGATTTTTGGAATTTTGGCAAAAATAGATAAACATTTAAAAATATTGCTTTGATAAAAATTACCAGTTAACTTAAAAATTGTATTCAGATTAAAAAAATCATAATATTCCATTTAAAATGTTTCCTTGTAATAAATTTACCTGGCAGCAGAATCAGGTAAAATATTCATGGAAATGTTTGCTATTTTGAATTTTGAAATTGAAATCACAAAGAAAGGATGTTATTTCTGAATAAGTAGGGGCATTTTTCTAACTGCATGTTTCTTGGACACTTATGCCATCATGGTGAATTCTTACTAATAGTCTTTGAACTTCTTTCTCTGTCCTTGTCTTCCTGGCCATATTTTTGCTGCCTTTAGCGCTTCAGCATGGAAGGGATCTCAAATGTCATTCAGAATGGCTTCCGCCACACCTTTGGGAATTCGGGTGGAGAGAAACAGGTGCTCGGTTATCTTTATTTTCCTTCATTCTCTGCTTGTTGCATCTCTATGTAAGTCCAGATCTTGAAAGCTGTTAGTTTTATTAATTAACTAAGACTATTACATGGGAAAAGTGGAAGTTCTATACATTTAAGTCTGCAGAATTTCTCTTGAGGGAGAAAATTTTCAGATTAGAACACACACATACACACACATATAGGCTTTACATTTACTATATAACTGTAGTCTTCATGCTTAGCCTTAAATGTTTGTGCACTATTTTAAAAAGCTAAGGAGAAGGGGCTATTCCCTTTATGTAAAGAGCTAAAGATAACTTGACCTTGTTTCATCAGAAAAAAAAAAGTCAAATGTTACAGCCTTTATTGTTTGATTTGGCTTTTGAATTAGTTTTTCCACAAACATCCATCCATCTATCATATATACATTTTTCCTTTTAATTGTATTAAAAGAAGACACTAGGACTTAGCTATATGTAGGTCATAATATTGAATTTATATAGCCAGCCATGCTGAATTAATTCTGATGAGTGAAGGTTGGAGACATAAATCATCCAGGATTATCAATGAGCTTTTTATAAGAATCAGACTTGCAAATGTATAGCTTATTAATAACATTTCAAATTTCTCTTTTCTAATATTAAACAACCCTTTAAATATAGAAATTCCATTTCTAATAGATATGTTTAATCTCTGATTTTCAGGAGAAAACTTACATTTAGCTTGATTACTTGAGAAAATTAGAGTTAGCCTTAAAGTTAGCCCAAATATGGTTCTAGATGTTCTGGAATCAGTGCCGAAGGGCACTTTTTTTTTTGGTGCTTGTGGGAGGCTTGCATGTTTCTTATATACTATTCAAGAAAGAGTGGCAAGTTCAGGTCAAAGAGGTCCTGTGGGAATCGCATGTGTATTGTTTAGGATGGAGCTGAATCTAGAAAGATTGTTAGCTCATCTCGTCTCTCAAGGTAGTTCCATCATTCCCAAACTGATTCCATTCCCAAAATTTGGATAAAATTTTCATGAAAGATTATACTTGAGTGGCATATGTATACCAGAAAGTTTCCTGCAATGCACTGAAATAATGGGACATCAAAATGGTACTCTTTTGTCTTATATGTGTATGTTTTTAAACAAAGAAACACCTTCAGATGTGTCATTAAGCATTATTGTGATAAAATCCCTTTCAGAAAGAGGGTTTATTGACCCTTGAGGGGTCTAGGACATGGGACAATTTGAATTGCTTGCTATTAAATAATTTCTTTCATGTCAGTCATAGATTACAAATGGGATAGGAGAATTCAGTGCTAGTGTACTAACTATTGTGAGAGATGCAGTGAGGTATATTAAAAGTATCATGGTAGCATGGTAAGGATCAGAGAAACTGTATTCAAATCTTTCTTACTTCCTGTGGATCACATTGGGGCAAGTCACTTAACTTCTTTGGGCCTCAGTTCTCATCTGTAAAATGAGAAGGTTGGACTAGAATTGGAGGTTAGGGGTGAGGGAGTCTTATTTCTGCCAAGGGCCATTTGGATATTCATAATATCAAAAATTATCAGCTGATAGAAGTCAAGCCTTGGGGGTTATTGTACCTAGCTTTTAGCTCATCATTGCCTGCTGTTGCCTTAGCAAATGATTTTGCTGGCCTTACGTGGTTCGCAGGCTGGATGTTCCACATCCTTGGATAAAGTGATCTCTAAAATCCCTTTTAGTTCTAAATTTTTTTTACTTTAGTGTATGATGAGTAATTGGTCTGTCAACTTAATGAATACCAAGTAAAAGTTGAAAATTCAATACAAAGGTTTTGGTCAGAATGGGAGAAACTAAATGATTATTTTTTTAAGTTTTGTGGATTTAGGTTATTACTAACAAGCATATAATTTGTTTAAAAAAATGCCTGTCCATTTATTCCTTTATAGGTAAACTGTTCTTATGTCTTTCTTTTTTGTGAACTTCATGTGTTTTTAACTAGTTACATAATTTAAGAAGTAATAATATGTCATTAATGTTTAAGAAAATATATTTATATTAGCTTTTGGCAAGTACAATATGTTTTGTACAATATTTTTGTACAATATTTTTGAAGTTTTCATTTTGTTCAAAAGAAAAAGTAACTGAAATTAAGCAAGGAAGGCAGAATACACAGTGTTAATATAAGATAGGGTTATAAATTTTAGGGACTAGATGGATTAGGGACTAGTTCTGGGATTTAATTGATTTAGGAAGCCTTCAGTTGAGGAAGATCCACCTATGCTGATTAGTGTCTTCTTGTAACTAGTTTATGCAGATGCCTTGCGAATATTTTATTAAATATCTGCAAGGAGAATGAGACAAACTTTAGCTTTAAAAGTGAACAAATGGTCTTTATATCCATAAGTGAATTTTTAAATAATAGAAATATAAAATAGATTTTTCTAGGATACAATAATGGTTTTGTAAGAAATAGATTGATTTGGTTAAAAATGAAAAATAGAGTAGTACAATGTAATAAAAAATCTGCAATGTGATAATATTATAAAGTAACTAGAATTTTTGGCAAATGGCTTTTTTTTTTTTTTTTTTGGGCAATTAAATATAATTAAAGAAAATACTTCTTGACTTTTCACTTGGCAGTACTTGACAACAGTCATTCCTTATGAGAAAAAAAATGGACCACCTTCTGTTGAAGATCTTCAAATATTAACAAAAAGTAAGCAAAGGATATTTTAACTCTTAACTTCTTTATTCCTTTTGATTCCTAATATATTTGTTTTCATTTAATGATATTTTTATGTCATCTGGAAGAAGAATTGCTTAAGAGTGGAAAGTTTCTACCTCTGCATCTAATTATTAAAACTAGCCAGCTATTGAAAGGTATATGGAGTAGCTTAGGTAGCTACTACTTAGCTCTCTGGTAGTATACAGATTTACTACTATATCTTTAGTTTTAGATCACTGGAATTTTTCTATAAGGGAAGGTATAAAGCATCTGTTATAGATAGTGCTCAGGATTTGTCCCTTTCTTCTGGAGAAGAAAAGTTTCTTAGAACTCTTGGGAATGAAGTCTGATAGTATTTTTTAAATTTTTCAAAATGTATTTATTTTTCTCAATTACATAAAAAAAAAAACAATTTTTTTTTTAACATTTAGAATTTTTTTTCGAATTCTAAATTCCTTTCTTCCCTCATTCTCCTTCTTCCCTCTTTGAGAAGGCAGACAATTTGATATGGATCATACATATTCAGGCAGACACAATTTATTTCCACATTAGCCATGCTATAAAAAACCCCCAAAACAGAAGTCCCAAAAAATCTCCAAGAAAAAGAAAGTTAAAAAAAAAAAAGCTTTAACTTGGATGCAAATAATCAATTCTTTCTTTGGAGATGGGTAGTAATTTTCAACACATATCCTTATCTTCAAGCATTTTATTGCTGAAAATGGCTAAATTATTTACAGTTGGTCATTTATAATATTATTGTTACTGTGTTCAATGTTCTTCTGGTTCTGCTCAATTCTTTTTGCATCAGTTCATTCCCAGGTTGTTCTGACTCTTCTACTTGTTCTTGAGCCATATAGAACTGACATTTTTTTTTTCCTGTCAAAAGCTTTGTAAGGGGGAATATGTGGGAAAAGAATTACATTAATGAACTGTGTACACTAATGGTCCAACCTTTCTGGAGAACAATCTGAAACTGGAACTATGCTCAAAGGGCTATCAGACTGCATATCCTTTGACTCAGCAATACTACTAGTCGATATATATCTCAAACAGATGAAAGAAAAAAGGACCAAATGTACAAAAATATTTATAGCATCTTTTTTTATGGTGGCAAAGAATTAGAAAATGAGGGGGATGTCTAGCAGTTAGGGAATAGCTAAGCAAGTTTTGCAGTATGATTGTGATGGAATACTATTATATATTATTGTGCTGTAAGAAATGGTGAAGGTTTTAGAAAGTTTCAGAAAAAATCTGGGAAGATTTATATGAACTGATTCAGAGTGAAATGAAGAGAACCAGTAAACTGTGACAGCAATGTTGTAGTGATGAAACAGTAAGCTTACTTTGATCAATACAGTAATCCAAGATAATTCTGAAAGACTCATGACAAAAAAATGCTTTCTACTTCCAGAGAGAGAACTGGTGAACTGAATGCAAATTTAAGTATAATTTTCTCACTTATTTTTCTTTCTTTTTTTGTGACATGGCTAACACATCAATATGTTTTGGATGATGTCACATGTATAATTGCTTACCTTAGTGGTAGGGGCTAGAGTATGAGAGAGAATTGAGAACTCAAAATTAAAAAAAAAAAGAATGCTAAAATATGTGTGTGTGTGTGTGTGTGTGTGTGTGTGTGTGTATGTAAATACATACATATATATGTAGATGTAAACACATACGTATATACATATTTACATATATATGTATATATTTATATCATTATTATATTTATTTAACATCTTTTAGGGGTAAGATGTATTAGCCAGGATATAAAAACAAAATGAAAGGTAGTTTCTGTTCTCATGGGACTTACATTCTAATTCAGTGTAGGATGATGGGTCCTTTAAGATCTTAGAGCACAGATAATATTTCATTTTTATTTTTGAATCCTCAGTGCATATTATGGCACCAGACACATAGTAGAGGGTGAAAAATGCTTATTGATTGATTTGGTCATTAAATATATATCTAATTATTTTGGTCCCCAAGAATCTAATTTCTTTTAAAAATAATGATGTGTATAGTTCCTAGCTTTCAGAATGCTTTGGAAAGCATATACTGCAAAAATATAGAGATTTATCATTGGAAATCTATGGTTCTGTAGAAGTAACATATTTTGTCCCCTTCCTCCCCAGCCCCAATCTGGCTCTATTTTCCTTATTTTTCCTTTAAAATTTAGAATAAGAGAACAACTCTCAGGTTGTAAAATGTTCTTCTCTGAACAGACTTGTTTAACCAATGTAGTTCTGGGCTCTTACCCAGTTATGTCTTTTTTCCTCATTGTGTCTAACTCAAATGGAATGTCATTACGTTGCTTAACAAAACAAGGATTAAACTTATGATTGGTCCTTTTTTTGCCTAATTGAAAATAATGTGTCTTTTTCTTCTTATCCATATGTAGTCCTTCATGCAATGAAGGAAGATAGTGACAAAGTTCCAAGTTTGTTAACAGACTACATTCTGAAAGGTGAGTACATATAGTAGCATGTGTGCACTTGAGTTTTTCTAATAAGATAAAGCAGTTTTGCCAATAGATTTTTTTTAAAAAGTTACTAATCTAGAAAAATGGTTGGCTTTTATTATACTTATCAAAGTTATGTGGTAATATACTTGCAGCTTACAGTACTAGTGCTATGGAGTATATTTTCAATTTTTATTATCTTCTTATATATTAAGAGTCTGTGATAATTTTCAAAGTTGAATATTAAACAGAGAGGTGAGCAGGTTGAAGGAGGAGAAAAAAAGGGAATGATGCCCTATTTGTGGTATAAGAAGTAGGCTTCAGCAGTTGGTGAAGAGAATAATCATATCATAAAGTAACCAAAATGACCACCTATAAGACATAAAACAGAGGATAATGTATCAGTAATCTTTTTGGTAGAAGAGAATTCCAAAAAAAGATTCTTTAGGGATTGTTGAAAGGGATTAGGAGAAATCCAGAAACAGGCTGATATTGTAGAATCTTAGCATAAATATTGGCAACATGGTAGCAGAGATTCAGAATAGAGTGGAAGCCAGAGAGGATCATGTGAGAAGTTAATGAAAGTAATTTCATCTAGCTAAAAAGTAAGAAACTGAATTTCAGGGGATTACTGAAAAACTAATATTATACTATATAAATCTAGAATTCCTCTTGTAATTAAACTTGAAAATGTATTGCTTACTGAAATACTTAGTCAACAGATTTGTAAAGTATCTCAAAATTCATGTTGTAATTTTTTGACGTGAAAATTTAGGAACATTCCATTTGGGGTGATAACTGTTTCTTTCCTGTTAACTCCATTTTTCACCAATAAACTATCTTCTTGGCCAGGTTAAAAGATTGAACTTCTTTATTGGTCATTAGCTATCTCAGGAGGAAGGTTCTTGTCTCATATTCTGTCTCATATGTGTAAAGAAAGGAGAAATGTGATGAAATGAGTCAGATGGTAAATTTGACACAAGTGAATAAATCATAAATATCTCTAGCAGGAAATTCATGTTCCTCTAAATTCACAGGTAGTAGATTAGCATGGTAGGAAAAAATTCCTGATTCAACATGCTAATCCTATAATACTATCTTTTTCTGATGCAGGATTTTTTAAAATTCAGAATTATTTTTATACCTGACATCTTTGTTTGCTTTTGTGTTCTGCTAGCATTGGTATGAAAGCTGGATTTTTCTGAGGTTTGTGTCTTATTGATGTGATACAGGAATGAGAAGAGTATAAAGAACATGTCTTACATTCTAATTAAAGTAGTTCTATAATGCTATGAGGGACAATGGTAGAATGAACTAATAAATAAGTTTCTAAATTTTAACATTTGACTGAAAAGAAAGTTTTTTGATCAGAATAGCACAGTGCCTTGGGGGGAGGGGGGGATGGAGTAGTAATTTTCAAAACTCCTAGTACTTGAAAATGTAGTACTATAAATTTCACCTATACTGCATGGTTCAGTGAAACCATTTCCCAATTTTTTGCATCCTTCCTGCTCAAGTGACTGGCTTCTACTTCTTATCCTATATTCTCTTAATAACTGCAATTGCCTTTGATAAGATGTTTGTGCATGTATATTGGTTTTGCATTTGCTCTCTCTGCAAGGACTGGGTGGAAAAAAGCTACAAGCTACTAACTACAAGTAATTATATAGTCAAGCATAAATAAGGAAAAGAAATAAAGAATACTGTAAAGGTTGTACAGTGGAGGTGGGGGTGGGTAGATTGGTTTGAGATGATTAAGCGGTACTTTTCCACCCGTAATATTTACCCCTGCTTCATTGTTTGCCTCCATGAGGACCAGTTGGGGATTTTGCCAGTGGGATAGGGAAAATGAGAAGGGGAGCTCTTCTTCTTCATTGGTTTGTTCTTGGATTGTTAAATGATATTGATAAATGTAGCTTGTGTAGCTAAACACTTTATCTAGTCTTAAAGTAAAGCTGAGAGTGAAAGAAGATTCCAATGAGGATATGAAGGTCCCTCAGTTAGTTGTGCAGGTGACCTGGAGGGAGGAATAGAAAAAGCATGGGCCCAGTTAAGCAGTTCTTCCCCACCTCTGCTTAATTGTTTCCATGGTCGGTTCTGTCATCCGAGAGGGCTGAAGGTAGGAAGATCAAGTGGGATGGCTCCTGCCATATTGTTCCTTTACGGGAGAAATGTTGGCAGAAATTTTGTATCCTTCTTTTACTCCATACTACTAGTACATACTACATGTCTTTTGCTTTTTTGATATGCTTTGCAGTATAAGGTTGAAATTATAGTTGCTTCCTTTTAATGGTGACAAATGAGACATGGCCTTTAGGTTACTCATTTCTGGAAAAGTCTGATTAATGTGTTTTGATGTAACTTTTCATTGTGGGATATAGCCCTATGAAATTGTTTCACTTTGCTCTGTAGATTGGAGGAATGATCATTTTAGTTGTAAGAATAGAACCCAATATTTTTGTATTCTTATATCTACCTAGTTATATTTTTATTTTTATTTTTCAGTTCTGTGCCCTACATAGAGAGGAGCAAGCAGTTCACCTTCCTTGGACAACAAGCTAAATACACTGTTAGCATTAATCTCACAACCTTGCTGTATTTACCTTCCAGCGATGGAAACCGAAGCACTCGAGCACATGATGATAACCTTCAGTATTAATAGGCAATGGTTCCACTCATACCTTGTTTTGAACCAAGAAAAATTTTGAATCATGAGCATTATTTTTGTTTTTGTTAATCTGTTAACAATCATAAACTATCCCTTTGCCTTGAGGAAGGCAGAATAACATTAATTGTGCAGTTCCCATTTGTATATTAAGACTGAGTTTTTATTGGTTTCTAGACATCAACTGCACTGAAAAATCAAGCCTCAAGTGTTGAAAAATATAATCTGTGTTCTCCAGTGATAGCACGAACACTGATTTTTTTTAAATAAGAAAATTAGGATATTAGCTACCAGTATTGTACATAGATTAAATCTTACAGAGCTTGCAGTGCTTTTAAGGAACTAAAAGCAGGCTTTGCTTTCCTTTTAGTTACTATTGGTGAATGCGAATAATCATCATGCTATTGAAGATAATTGTATAGTTTGCTATTTGTTTTTAACCAGTGGTTTATTTTTAATATTTAATAGCCATTCACTTCCAATATCACTTTTAAATATTTTATTCCATGTAATTCTATTCGAATTGTTTGGAAATGCACTTTAAGAGGAATTCTTATCCTTTGTGGTGCTGGAGAAATGATATACTACAGTATTGTCCTTGTCTCTTCCAGTGTAGTATGATGGTATTTATAGTCATATTTTCTTAAAGCATTAATTCTACTCATGGAATTATCATGGATAATTCAGACAACATGTTTGCCAGTCTGATCAAGCCAATGTCATGTAATAAATGTTTAAAAAATCAATTATCATAAAATATCTTCAAATGTCTTATTTTGAAATTTTAAATTCAGGCTTCCTGCAGAGACTTCCTTTAATGTTTTAGTAACTTAGTTTTACTAATTTACCCTGTAGAATTTAGAGCTTTAACTTGAAGAATTCTACACAAGAAAGTTTAGAGACCATAGCAACTTCCAGAGAGCTGTCATAGAAGTCTTGCTCATTTCTTAGGACTGCATAGAATACTTAAAATAATATTTTTAAGATGTAATATATTTTTATGTATACATGACACCATGTTATAGGCATGGGGATTTTCATGTTTATGATGGCATATCTCTATACCTAATAGAGCTGATTCTGGATAGCTCATCCTGTTTTAGTGGTTTGGATATCAGAGGTCACTTTATATTGAATTTCATTCATTCAACCAGCATATATTAAGTGCCTAGTATGTATTAGGCACTGTGTTAGGAACTTGAGATTTAAAAACCGACATAAAACAGCTATGCTCTGAAGAAATTTTCGTTCCGTGGGGGACATGAACACAAGAAAGCTGCAGAATAGATACAAAATAATTTTGCTTGGAAGGAAGGCATTAACAAATTCTGATAAGAAATGGCACTTGAATGAAGTTTAAAGGAAAGTAAGGATCTTGTGAGGGGCAGTAAGAAAGGGGTATATATAGGCATAGGAGATACCTTATTATTGTGTTATGAAATTGAGTTACATCTATGGGGCAGAATAAGTATATCAGTTTGGATTGTGGATTGTGTGAGGTAGTATAACATAAAAGTAATCCTGAAAAGGTAGAGCTGGAGCCAGATTATAAAAATTTAAGAGTTGAACTGAGGGTAAGCAAAAGGGAGCCATTGGAGCTTTTTGAATGGAGTGACAAGGTCCTGTCCATTAAACATATCAATGTGGCAATTTTCTGGAGGATAAGTCAAAGAAGGAAGAGACTACTGGCAAGAGTTAGGTTAAAGGGAGTGAAAATATGAACTGTGGTGCTGGCCATGTGAATGAATATAAGGGAATAGATATTAAAGACATTGTGGATCTGCAAATGAAAACACTTGTCAATTGATTGAAAATGAGGGGTGAGAGAAAAGCAAGAGTCAGGGATAGCTTCCAACTTGTGAAGATGTGTGACTGAAAGGTCTTTAATTATACTAATGAAGTTGGGAAGAAGAAAGATTTTTTTAAAAAAATGATTTTAAATATTTAAATACTAAATTTTAAAGTAGGCATTAAAATTTTTGGAAGATTTAAGTATTTTGGATATATCAGAATGCTATGGGCACAATTTGGAAATATATCCAATAGTTGGTCATGTTGGTTTAGAATTCAGGAGACAGACCACAATTGGACATATAAATCTGGGAGTTTTCTGAATAAAGATGATAGTTGAACTTATTGGAGTTGCTAAAATCACCGAGGGAGGGGAGAGAAAAAAGGCCCCTGGTAGGGATGGAATAGGCAGATAAGCCAGTGAAGGAAAGTGAAAAGGATGACTTTCTTTTTGGTCTATATTCATGCTTTCACCAACTTAATCAAATTAATTGAGCAGCCCAATGTAATCAAAACCTTTCAATTCTGCTTTAAAAGAAATTCAGCTTACTAATACCTAGAGCAGGGGCACATATCAGCCCTGAAGTCAGGAGGAACTGAGTTCAAATGTGGCCACTTCCTAGCTGTATGACTCTGGGCAAGTCACTTAACCCAACTACCTCAGAGAAGGAAGTAGGGAGGAAGGAAAGAAGGAAAGAAGAAAGGAAGGAAGGAAGCAAAAAATAAAAGGGAGGTCAATCAAATACTTATCTTTCATTGTTGGAATCTTTACAAACTGCTAACTCATTAGAGTTGATAGATTATTGATCTGATCTCACAAGGAGATGTTTTGGGCCAGAACCTGAAACAAGGTACTAAGTAGAACTAATTGATACAATGCTTATGTTTATACCTTTACTCATTGGTATTCACAAGTATGGGAGATTCACAAAGTAAACTTTAGGGCCAGAGAGCATTATGGGAGAAACCCATAATCCCTCTCTCTCGCATCCCACAATTCCTCTTTCTCGAATAAATAGAGCTTCAAAGGGGCCAGTCAGAAGAGTTTTCAGAGGAAGAAGCTTCCAGTCGAGAGTTCAGCAGAAGGTTGAGAAGGCTCTCTCAGAGGCAAGACAGATTCAACTTGGTGCTGGCTCTGAATGCTGAAGAAAGCAGAGGCAGAAGCAAAGAACAAAGCGGCAAAAGCTCTTGGAACCAAGCAGAGAGATAGGCCTCAACTAACGGGGCTATACTGGAGGCAATAAAAGATCTGAACTTTTATCACCTGGCTGCATTTTGGGGTGATTATTACTCTTAACCCATACTAAGGCTGTCTCCAGAAAACCTCCTCGAGAAACCTTCTCTCGCAGAGAGAACTATTATATTAAAAAGAAAATCACCACATTTCATCAGTCTAATTACTTCAAAAACCAAGAACTTGTGCTTGTCCCTAAGAACTTGTACTCATTGTTTTCTTGGTCTAGGTTTTCCTTCCTTTATTCTCTTCTATTTGGTTCTAAGGGACAGGTATGGAAGTCATAGGTGGATCTTAAAAAGGAATACAGTTAGGCTTGTGGTAAGAAGAAATACCTTCCTGACAGAGGTACCCATCAGTGGAATGGATTCCCTTGGGAGAGAGCATATTCTCTCATACTAGGAGTATTTAGGAAAATGCTACATGACTGCTTTTTGAGCATTTTAAAAGAAGTGTGATTGCTCAGGCACAAGTTGGATTAGATGGTGTTTGAGGTTCCTTCCAATTTTCAAGTTCTGCTGATTCTGTGCCCTTAAACTTAACATCATTTCTAAACGGGAGCTTTTAAAATGATAAAAATTAACAATATGCTCTCTTAAGTGGACTAAACTCACCTTATTTATCTTCATAGAAAATTTGATTGAGGTTGAACTGAAGTTTATAACATTCCAAATGAGTGAAGCCTGAATTAGAAGTCAAAAACTTGAATTTTGTAAGTCAACAGCTATTCTTTTTTTCTAAAGGTGAAATGTTTGTCTGTGGTTGAATTGATGCACAAAGTGATCTGAAATGTTTCCTGCTTTCCCAGTGATATAGCCCACATGATCCCATTATGGATTAATTTTCAAAGGGACTTCATGGATACTGTAAATCATTAAGGTGAAGGATTTCTTAGCATAAAACTTCCTGTCCACTTATACAATGTTTATATTAGATACTGGATGTGTCCTACTTAATGACCAAGTACTCGACCAGAAGATTGTAGTATTCCATGAAGGCAGTATCTTTTTGTAGGAACAGGTACCTCAAGGGTTGTAATTTTAGCCCAGTTTTCCCTACCATTTGTAGGGGACCCAGTTATATAGTTTTATTTGGCAAAAGCATGGATTCTGGAAGAAAAGATTTTCAGGGAGAGGGAATGTGAAGGGGGTGCAAGGGAGTCTTTTTTCCCAATAATTTCACAGCATTGACTGCATTTAAGTAGAATGAAAAATAATTCTTACCAAGAGATGGTGTATTCTATTGAAAACCATAGCACATCTTTTAGATTCAAAATGTTTATTTGCTGTTAGGAACCAAATCACAAAGAACCACCTTACAGTTTTGTTTTTTGAAGAAAAGGAAACAAACTGTAGAACTGCAGTGCACTCCAAGTGCCACATATCTATTTTATTTTTCAGGAAATCTTATTTGTATTTCTTTTTTTACAAGAGCACAACAGGAACCAAAAAGTAAAAGAGTAATGATACAGCACTCAGGATAAATCATATCTTTAAAAATAATAATAACAAAATTTACACCATGTCCTATATCCTGTTAGTATTTTCAGAATATGACCGTGATTGTAAAACAAAAGCAAGCATTTACAATTTTTGGATAAAATTTTTTTTAAATGCCAGGAATGGATTAATTGTCAACAAAATTTGTAGTAATTAGGCAGATGTAAATCTTTCTGTAATATCATATTTCTAACAAATTTTGTTTTGGAAACAGGAAAAAATATTGCCCCTTGATAATAAATCTTTTTTTCTTTGATGCAAACAGCTAGAACACCTTTTTGATATTCTAAAACAAAAAATGGTTATTCTTCAGATTAATAAATTAGGTCATTATAATAATAAATTAATTATTTGTTTTAAAGTTCAGCAACCTCTGTTCAAGTATTTACAACAATACTTGAAAGTTCCTTTACAAAACAGAACACATTTTCTTTTCACATTAAGCATACTGGGTATCTGTGTCTTTCACAATAAGCATTTGTAAAAGAAAAGTCAATGCACAAATGGGTAATTAATATAAAAGTGCTAAGAGCTGTTTGAAAAATTAACACTATAGTATACAGTCAGAGTTATAATTGAGGCAAACTACAACAAACTTCCAGCTTACTGTGGACAATATTCCAGTAGTTGTTTCAAACAATTGTTTGAAGAAAAAAAAATCCAGGAGCTGATTAGTGCTGCATGTAAATTGCCATCAGTGTCTCTAGCCAATGAGTACAATGAAAACCAATACCAAGAGGAAAAAAAGTGAAAGAACACCCTTCTCCATAGCAAGAGCATTGATGACTGACTGCTAAAAATGTGTGCACATGCATACCTTCTTGTGTGCACAAACACACTTACATGTGTGAATGTATATATATATATATGTATTTATATATATATACATATTTACACACAAGCACACACACCCTCCTCACTTTCAAATTATACTGTAGTTAGAGTGAGATCTTTTCTTTGTTTTTTAAAAGTTTATAAGTGATTAAAAGCATTGGTATGGAATGCCTATTTAATCTATCTTTGCTCTGGTTAAAATCTCATAAAAATACATTCAACAGGAAAACATAAATTGTATGTGTATAAATATATATGTATATATATAAATATACACATGCACACAAATACTCTTGTTTTTTTTTGAAGCTTAAGATATTTACATAAATATTCCTATAATTGCTAAAGTTTAAAGAGGCATAATTTTTTTTTCTGAGCTTCAACAAAGGTGCTTGAATAATATACAATTAAAATTAAGCTGCTTCCTAGCATGGAAGTAGTTTCTATTTTGTAGAACCAGTAAATAATAAGGAAAAATCCTAAAACAGTCTTTTTTTTTTCCTTAAAAAAAAAAAAAAAAACACAACAAAAACAAAAAAAAACCAAAAAACAAAAACCAACACAAAACAACCTGTTTTAAGCTAGAGCTTCAACAAAAACTAACCTTTTTTTATACTTTGAAACTATGAACAACCAACACAACAGAACAGAACAAAGCAACAACAAACAAATGGACAAGCCCCTGGAAATGCCTTGGCGTTCTATGCCCTTTCCTTCCTTCTAGACTATCATAAGAAAAGCTCCAGTGCTCATATCAAGAAATGACTTTAGTCTCATTCATTTGCTAACTCTGCCAGTAACTGGCTGATTGGCTTGGAAGAAGACAATAAAAGCAGCACAAGGAATAACTGTACACATCCTTAATAACCCGCATCTGAGAGATCTTGCTAACCCATCTCCCTGGCTTTCTCACTGCCTACTGCACATTCTGATTGTATTAGAAGAACCTGTGGCTACAGGACACCCAGGGTGGTGGCTGTGAAAGGCTTTTGTCTCCGAGTGTCGTCGTTCTGAAGTGGTTACAGCAGCTGAATCGTGAGACCCTTTTTCTCATCTTTCACTCAGGCTAGGCTTTGTTGCAACCAATTTGTAGCTTTAAGAACAATGAGAAAAAACAATCCTCCCGATGCTCGGCCGTTTGACTGGTTTTATTTTTACCGGGTTTCTCCCCAAGCCAAGCTGACCAATCTGTCTTCCCAACACAACCCTCCCACCCACTTCCCCAACTCAATGCTCCCACCCCCCTCCCCCAATATTTCTACAGCTATATTACAAGCAAATATATCTTAGCAACTTTTGAAAACTTTGGTTCTAAGAAAACACTTGGTCAGTTATCATGAGGAAAAGTGGGAATGCTTGTTCTGGCACCTCGCTGTAGACAAAGCCCATCCCGGGAAGGTCTTAGAGCTGTACATGAAGTCACAAATCCAATACAACCCACTAAGCAAGTGCACAAATTCTAAGTTATAGCAGATTTAGTCTTTTTCTGTCTTTTTTTTTTTTTCTTAAAACCTCACCGAGGATATAGTTCTTCACACTGTCTGATAGAAATTATCTGCCTGAAGGTTGTTCTGTTTTTGCATGCTGTAGAAGCCACTAAATCTTGCATCTGGGTCAGCAATTCTTAGCATTCTCTGAGAACTATCCACCTGAACCATGGTTCCTTTCTTGCAGTCCACATATACCAGCTGATTGTTTAGGGAAGAAGTCTAAAAAGAGAGAAAGAAAAATAAGTGAAATTAGTTAATCCCCTAGCCAGTCCTCAACTTACAAAATTAATATTGTTTATCAGTCTCCAAGTAAAGAGGCATAATAATACTTTGACTCAGCCAAAAGGATGAGTTGGTACACCATTCTTTTCTGGTGGTGTCACACTTTAAGGACAGATTAAAACATGTTCAGGGGAAGAAGAGTAGGCTGATAGAGACTTAAACAGCATGTGATGAAAGAATCTGAGGTATTTAGCTCTATCCAAAGTCACTAACAATCTCTTGATTGCCAAATTGAATGGTTTTTTTTGTCAATTGTCATCCTTCTTTACACTGCCAATGACCCTTTTCTTCTCAATACTCTTCTTTCTCAGTGTTCACACTGTTCTTCCTATCTATCTCAGTGTTCCTCTGTAAAGGTGATTCTCAAATACACATTTTGAAGTGCATATTGCACATCTTGAACTGGATGTTCAGTACACTTCTTAAACTCAGCATGTCTAAATCGAAGTCATTATCATTCCCCCTAAAAATCTTCCCCCTCCTTTTCCCTATTATTTTTGAGGACACCACCATCCTCCCCATCCCCCAGGCTTGCAACTTAAGTATTATTCTGGACTCTTTTTTCTCTCAGGAAATGACCAATGTCTGAAAATAATAAAGAAGCTCTTAAACTTGGCATTCTATGCCAACTAGAATTCTCTAGAAATGTAGAGTCCACTCTTGAACCACCCTTGGTTTGTGGGCTTTGGCCTTATCTTACCAGAAACAGGACTTCACTTCCTGACCACTGGTGCCAAGAAGAAAGGCAACTGGAGGATCTAATTATTGTCAAATCCTCTTTCCAATTTACCTAATGCAAATTAACTCGTGTCATCACACATGTATAAGTCTCTTATGCTTTCCAGCACTTCTTTATGTGTTGTGTTCCTCTATTAAAATTTAATCTGTTTGAGGATAAGAATTGTCTTGCTTGGTAGTAACTTTATCCCCCAGGACTTATCGCAGTGGCTGGTTCATAGTCCTTAATAAATATTCTATCAATCCAATTTTGGAACTGTACATTCAAATATAGTCTGGATGACAACTGCTGTGGGCTGATGTAGAAGCTATTCCTGATTTGGGTGGCAAGTTGGATTAGCTGATGTTTTCAGCTTTGAGATAATACGCTACCTGGAATCCAGCTATAGAGAACATTTTGCTTGGTGACAGGTGACAACCTTCTATTCTGTCCACAGCAGACATAATCAAAATGCCTTTGTGAAGGTTGAGCAGCTTGATAATGTCAGTCCTCTCTATCAATATTGGAAGATTAATATTCAACCTTCATTTTAGTGATTTTCACTCTTTTTTCTACTCCATGTTCTTTTCCCACTATTTCAAGAGCCAATAAAGGGAATGAACTGAACTCTGAGTCAGAAAGGTGAAGTTTCAGGCCTGCCTGTGCTAACTATGACTGGTAAGTCACTCTATGCCTCTGAGTCTGTTTCCTCATTTGTAAAGTGGAGATATCATTTATACCACTTATTTCACAGCACCCCTGTGAGACTCAAATCAGATTACTTATGTAAAGCTCTTTGCAAATTATAAAGCTATAGTAATATGTCAGCCATTGATATTATTCACTTTTCATTGTCCTTTTCCCTTTTTCACCATCACATTTTTTCCCTCAGCCATCTTAAACACTTTTGTCCCCTCTGTTCTGGATATTTTCATTCTTGATCAGTTTCACTCTTGTTTCACCCATGATAATCAAGTCATATTTAGCTTTCCATAATAGTTATAATCCATATCTCTTATGAATAAGGATATCTCAGTTGATTCTTTGAAAACCTTAAGGTCAGTTGAAGAGATTGGATATTTAAAATGTCAGAGTTCATTAAATTAATGGAAGATTAGGAATATTTTCATCAATAACATGGAACTAGCAGTATGAAATTACTAGCTATCTGATATAGTTCCATTAAATAATTCTAAAGTATAAAATTTGGATGTTTTCCTAATTTCATAACTGAAAATAATAAAAATTTCAATGTTCTACCTTAGTTGGTGTTCGATACCAACAGAGCACTGGTATCCATTGTTTCTTCTGATTTAGAAATAGGAATACTCCTATAAGACCCAGGACTACTATTATTCCTATAACCCAGGCATATGCAAAAGAAGTATCTTCACTTAGATGTGGCCCATTACCATCTCTGTACTCCACCTGAAGGTGACCCATGTCTGAAAAAAAAAAAAAAAACATACATAGGATAGCTAAATCCCAATCCAGTTTTGGAGGGCTAACTTTCATTATAAACAATTTTCATGGAATAATGATTTCAATATTAAAAGGAAACACCCATTCAGTCCATATCATCTGTGAAAGCATATCTGAAGACTTCTGAAATGATCTATACTACTATTGCTTACCTATTCGGAAGTTTTTTTTTCCTGATATAAAGATTAAATTTGCTTCTCAGAAACTTTTACTCTACCCATTCCTGCTCATTCTTTTTACTTATGCCCTCTAGTGCCAAAACAAGTCTAATTACTATATGACACACAAAAATTTTTAAGTACATGGATTCAGCTCTCATGCACCCCAAGTCTATTCTTCAGCTCATTGCCACATATCCAAGGCTCCCCAACTTTGATTACTCTCTAGTTCATCAATGGTTTTTCCAAAGTCTGGTATCCAGAACTAAACACAATATTCCAGATGTCTTCTGATAAGAAGATTACAGAATCTCATCTCCTTATTTCTAAAAGCTATTTCTTAATGTAGCCCAAGCTTTTTTTGGTTGCCATACCATTTGATTCATTAAATCCCCCAATTCCCCCCCCCCCCAGATAAATGAACATATAATAATACTTCCCCTGATACTGTACTTGTGAATTGGATTTCTTGAATTGAAATCTAAATTATTATTACTTTTAATTTAATCTTCTTAATTATTTTTTCAAGTCTGTCAAGATCATTTCAGATTCTGACATTGGCATTCAGTATGTTTTCTATTCATCCTAGCTTTATATCATTTACAGATTTCAGAAGGAAATTGCTAGTGCCTTTATTGAAGGCAAAAATGTTAAAAAGCAAAAAGCTGAACACAGATCCTTTATGGCCTTCTTTCTGATTCAGATGGATCCTTTATAGTATGATTAAGTTACAACTTCCATATCCATTTAATTGTACTATTTCTTAGCTCATCTCTTTTTTCTGCAAGAACGGCAAGAGATACTTTTATAAAAAAACTTTATTAAGTCTAGGTAAATGGTTTTTGCAACATTCCCCCTTCCTCCTCATTTTAATAAACCTCTCAAAAAAGGAAATGAAATTACTTTGTCACAATATGATCTTGATGAAGCCAGTCTGGCTTTTTGTAATCATATCTTTTCCTAAAGATGTTCATTAATCAATTCTTTCATTTTGCAGTATAGAATTTTCTGAGGAACTCAAGTCAAGATCACTGGCCTTTAGTCTGAAAATGACACTCTCTTCTCTTTTTTTTTTGGAGACTAGAACATCCCCCCCCCCCCTTTCAAATTTGTGATCTTTCATATGTCACTGACTGACAGTGGTTCAGCAATAACACCTGTCAATTCTTTCAAGCTCTGAAGATGCAATTTATCTGGGACATTTATCAAGGTCAAATAAGTATTCTCATACAATTTCTTTATTTGAGTATCAATTCCTTATTACATATTTTTGTTCTGTGCTCTCCAGTCCAAAAGATGGATCCTAAGACATAGAAATAAGGAGAGTGTTTTCTAAGCATGGGGGTTATCCATATTACGTGTAAGAAATAATAAGAAGTTTGGTCATTACTATATTATGTCTTTACTTCCTGAACTTCCCTTATCTACTTACTCTTTCTGTACAGATGATCTGTAGTATGCACTGATGTTTAGATGACTTCTGTTTCTCCCAAAATTCATTCTATAATGCTTCCCTCTTCTTGGTCCTAGATTTCGTCACCTATGGATACTTTTTTTTTTTAAACATACAATACTATCATCTTTCTTTTGAATAAATTATACCAGACCCACATGCTAGTCATGAATATTGTCTCACTTGACCTCAGTGATAGCTAATGAGGTCTAATTTGCCTTTTTTTTTTGTTAAAGCTTCTAGATTATTTTTCTTATTGCCTAAGCTTTTTGCATTTGAGATTATGGCTGAAACTTTTCTTTGCACTCCCGAGTGTCTCAATAGTTATTATTTCTGCATTTTGGCTTCTCTAATTTTGGATATGTAGACTGTTTTCCCCTTTCCCCAAACTTTTTAGTTTGAAGTTGTCTTGATTATGTTTGTAAGACACCTGACAAATATATTTTCATTAATCTTTATTTGTGATTGCTCATCTACCATTCTTATACTTTCAGTCTATGGTTCAGAAATTTAAATTTTCATTCTCAGATACTATCTTTTTGACTAGATTATTCATCATCAGTCATCTCTTTCACAATCACTGTCTTTAAAAATCATGGTGATATGAGACGCATGGTCTCAGTTTCTTTAGATTTTTCTCAGTTTTCATTACCTTTTGCGATGTATTTAGGGTTTTTTGGCAATATAAATTGTACCCAAGTTAATCTAAGTAGTCAGCAAGTTATCTATTTTAAACAGTCTTGGAAAGTTCTCTATTATGTCTTTGACATATGCCCCAGGGAAGACAATTGGGCTTTATTTCTCATTTTAGTTCTTAATTATGAAAACAGTATGCTATCAACATGATTAAAATCTAACTTTCTATTTAAGTGATCAACTGAATCCTTTTGGGTGAGATCCTAAATTCTGAGGGTGGGGGAGAGTATTTAAAAAAAAAAAGATGGAAAGAACATTGGGCAAGTAAATGATGGTTCCAATTTTGGCAAAGAAAATAAAAAAATTTTGAGCTAGAAAAAACTTCAGAAGTTATCTAGTACAATATCTTTTTTTTCCAGAAAAGGGAAATGACTTGCCCAATGTCATATACAATACTGGCAGAAAGTGGAATAACTGGAATTAGATATCAAGTCCTTTGACTTTGTAGTCACAGCTAAAGAGAATGATTAAAACTTGATTATAACAAAATTAAACGTTAAAAAAAATACATGTCTTAACATTCATGTTCTTAAAAGGGAAAGCATTATCTGATCCCTTAATAACACAATGAAAAGCTAAAGAAAAAAATGCACAGCAAAAAAATCAGAATGATCTGGAAAAACCTTTCATTTAACCTGTTTTGCTTTTTAGCTTAGTTCCCCCGGTCCGTTGCCAATGCTTAAGTATCAGAACTGGTTTGGAAGAATGTAACTTTGACCTCCTCATTCAACTTAGCTTCTCTAGTTCATCTAGCTGACCTGACATTCAGTCCCAAATTGGAAGGGAAAAAGAGAGGGATAAAAGAAGAAGAGGATTAATCATTTGTTCCCCTTTGTCTCCATAATTGATAGATGCTGATTCATGAATTTCTTATCTCCTATGGTAATGGGCAATGGTAAGCAAGGGATGCTTACCTATATTTTGCATTACTAGTTCTAGAAGGCTCACAACGATAATCTGAACAGTTGGACAGGCACATGTAAAAAATGCCTTTGCCTCTGTTATACCATTTATCTCAGCCAACCCTACAACTTACCTCTGGGAAGATGGATGATGTCATTTTCACTAGGCGTAGGCCATACTGGTACCTCCAATTCAATCTCTCCACGATGATTTGTCTTCTCAATGGGGATATTGGTTGGTTCAGGTACATACATTTCTAAAAATAGAGATGCATTTCATAAGAGATGACAAAATAAAAATATGACCATTTTCTTATTTTTAAACCAATGAGTATTTCATTCACTGGTATTTCTTTCCTAGCATACTAAATAAAGTTCTAGTTCCTTGGTTTTCTTGAATAGTTAAAGACATACCCAGGAGCCAAAGCTCATAAGATAAGATGTAAGTTCCTCCACTCTTGTACTAATGATATGCACCTTTACTTTTCACTTCTAATTATGAAACTGAAGATAAATTGGTTTGAAACTTAAACATTTATTCTAGATCACTAACTATAAATTTGTATTTTAGCTTGGTCATTTTTGCTATGTTTAGTTCAATTAAAGTTAAAAAAGAGGATTTTAATGATTAAAGGATCTCTCTCTGTATTTCCTACCCATTTTTCTTTCAATCCCACTGTTTCCCTTCCACCCCCAATTTCCCTGACTCGTGCCCTAAAAGGGACTGATTAGACACTTAGTATGATACTCTCAATGTAAGGTTATTCATTCAGATTATTTAATATTCTTTCCAGTTATAATCATTAATAAATTATATTTATTTATCCTAATGATGGGAAATCTTAGTTCTCTGACTAATAGATTTATAAAAACAAAGCAAAGTTAGAAAAACAATATCATTTGTCCCAAATGCTAGATGTTTTTGACTTTAATCTCCTAAACACTAAAACACTGAGAATTTTTCATGGGTACCAATAAAAGAGATATTTTTATAGCTCTTCTTGAAGAAATTAGCAAGAATGGCTTGATACTATTGGGAAAAAATTTGAAGCACCTCTATTATATTACAGAGTTATTTCACCTACCTTTTCCCCTGATATTTTGGTAAGTTGTTTTTGCAAAAAAGCTACTCATCATTTGTAAGAGAACATACAAGAAAAACAAATTCAATTACTAATAGAGCTTGTTGATTGGTATTCTTGGTCCAATTATCTACCTATTAAGTGAAGTGAGGGAAGGGTCATAGTAGAAGTCAGAGTTCTGGACCACTGGGTTAAGGATATGAGGTAAGTACCTATTTAATCATTCATTCAGTTTTTTTTTCCAGTCATATCCAACTCTATACAAAAAGGCAAAACTATCTGGGGCAAAGGGTAAAAGCTGTTCTTTATATTGTTGTACCTTCTGCTTTGGCTTTTAGATCACATGATTTTTAGTATCTCAGAAAAACGATGGTTCTCAATGAATTCCTCAAAATTCCAAGAATAAAACCAGATTTTACTAAAAGAACGTAGTTTTATTCTCCAAAGTATAAATCCAAATATAAAGGAACGGAGTGGAATAAGCACTTAGTAAAAGCCTACTATATGCCAGGTACTGTGCTAAATGCTTACAAGTGTTATCTCATTTAATATAGCAGGAGCTTTTTCTCAAGATTAGTCCTCAGAGTGAAACAGCTATTTTATTGATTTTGTAGGATTCCCAGTAATTGTAACTGTGGTGACCATTCCCCTATTTAGCTTATGCTGCAGTTTTTCACCTCAATGCAGCACATATGACTTCTTGCTTAGTACAGTGACCAGCTGGTTCCTAGTTTCAGTGTCCATTACAGAAGATTAATGTTAGAATGAATCCACAAAACCTGTCAGTATCAAAAGTAACACATCTATTCTTAAAGCCTACATAAGATTGGTCAAGTAGTTATTTAGTTATCTTGCTAAGGACAAAAATTGTGTGTGTTTGTTAGAGAGAGAGAGCTAAAGAGAGAGAGAGAGAGCTAAAGAGAGAGAGAGAGACTAAGAGGGGGAGAGAGAGAGAAAGAGAGAGAGAGAGAGAGAGAGAGAGAGAGAGAGAGAGAGAGAAGGGGGGGGGAAGTTGGACCCTTTTCGTGGTCTGATAAAATCTGTGGATCCCTTTTCAGGGTAATGTTTTTAAATGCATAAGAAAATATATAGGGTTACAAAGAAAATAAATTACATTGGAATATAGTTATCAAAATATATTTTTCTAATGTTCATAAGCTAAGGTGGTCTCCTTTTAGGAGGATATATTTTAAATTTTCAATTGTTTTTCTCTTATGTTCAACCCTTCATGAGTCTATATGGGGTTTTCTTGGCAAAGATAAAGTAGTGATTTGCCATTGCTTTTTCCAGTTCATTTTACAGATGAGGAAACTGAACCAAGAAGGATTAAATGCCTTGCCCAAGTCATTTAGCTAGTAAGAATCTGAGGCCAGGTTTGCACTCAGGAAGCAAACTCAGGTTTGAAGTCTAGGCTCAACACTCTACCCACCGCACCACCTAGCTGCCCTTATATTTCTAATAAAAGACAGATAATCAAATGATTATAGATTTAGAGCTAGAAGGGAACTGAGATCATCTACTCAAACCCTCATTTTATAAATGAAAGAATTGGGGCTAGGAAGGTCAAATGATTTGACTGAGGTGACACTAAGAAAAAGTGGCAGAACTACAGCTCCTCTGATTGCAAATTTGCCTTCTCATTATACCATGATACTTCTTATGGTCATCCATCAAGGTTGTAAAAATGCTTTTTCTACAAGGCAGCTTGTTTCATAAAAAGTAAAAAAAAAACAGGAATTTTTTTAGGATAAAGGTGTCGTCTCTTGTGTGAATAATTAAGAAAGAATATATGTGGTGAATGATGTTTAAATGCTTTCACCACTTATCCCTCAAGTAGACTGTACTTTATCTTTTTCACTAAAAGCTGTTAAATTCATTTGTAAATAAACTTATTTTTTTCACTTAAAAAAGAATTCCTTTTCTCTTTAGATAATCTAGATTTCATACAAAGCCTTCATTTATACTAAAATAGTTCAATTCAAACTCCATACCTCAAAGGAGGAATTACTTAGGGTAATGACTTCTTTTCTGATCTCCCTCCTCCAACTGCTCTTCCTTTCTATGTTTATATGCCCAGAGTCACAGGACCAGGCATATAGCAGGTACTCAATAAATGCTGGTTGTTTGAATGATTGAAAGGACTTTAATTTTTATTTACTGTTTTAGAAAGATGAGTTTCCCATTGATATTCTTCCCAAAATGTTGCAATCTGAAAAAACATGGAATAATAGATAAGGCTGATCTAGAATTTGGGAAGTCCTGCATTCAAATCCTGGCTTTGTAATGCAAGGCAAGTCACATAACCTTTCAGCTAACTCCCTAATATTACAAGTTTCAAAAGAGTTAAATTAGTGAAAAGAGTTTCAAAACTAGGATATGAAAACACTAGTAGAGCAACAAATCCATATTTGGATATGTCACATTCACAATTATCTAATAAAGAACATAAAAATTCTAAAGACAAAAAAGTCACCAAACTGGTGCAGAAATAATTGATAAACTCTAGGCAATATTAGGGTTCAAAGAAAGCCCTATTTTCTTTTGTTCCATACTAGAAATAAAATAGAGCATATATTTGCTGTTCAGAATCTATTTCTAGGTCAGATTAATACAATTTCCCAAAATTAATATTATACTTTGGATAAAATAGAACATTGTAGATTTTCTTTTTACCTGGGCCCAACCCTTTTCTGCAGTCAAAAACTACATACTGTTCCAAAATCTGAAACATGGCATGCTCAGCAGTTGTTAGGCACGCTTGCCAGAGCACATTCTAAAAAACTGGAGTGCATTTATGGAATTTCAGAGTCTAACAGTGAGGAAAGGAACTAATACCTTCTACCATCAAAAATGATTACTTCATCAGAACTTCATCAGAATCATGGGAAATTATCATGAGCAGAGAAAGGATCATCCAAAGAGGTAGAAAAATTCAGAAGGATGAAAACAAACATTTTTGCTGTTTGTATGTTGGAGGAAAGGAGTATTTTACTAGAAGATATATGAAGAAAATAATAATTGTGGTTGCGTCTAAAATCCAGCTTTTGATAAGCCGACCATCTTCCTTTGGGCCTAGTACGTGAAGCTTTCATAGTAGAAATTCTGAAAAGATCTAGTTAGCTAGACAGAACAATACACCAATATCTGCGGTTTTATTTATCCTCACCACATCCCTGTGAGTTAGAGAAGGAATAACTGTATATATTCTCATTATACAGAGAGAAATGAAGGTGTAAGAGTAAGAGACCTGCTTAAGATCACACTGAGAGCTATTAATGGAGCTGGAAAGAGAAGTCAGATTTTCTAGTGTCTAGTTTTACCGGGCTGCCTCCTCCCTAGGCTTTCTGAAGGTGACATATGTTTTTTGGTTCTCATTAAATTTGAATGGCAGAAATGAGAGTGGAAAGGGACCTCAGAGGCCTTCTAAGTCAAACAAATACCCAAACCAGAATTCCCTCTACCTCTCTAATGGGAAGTTATTACCTCCATTTTATCCTGTATACATCTTGTTTGTATATGGTTGTCTACATGCTGTCTCTCCCATTACACTTGATTTCTCTGAATAAGAAACTTCCCACTTCTCCCCACCCCTCACCTTTTCACTGTATCCCCAGCGTTTAGCACAGTGGGCACTTAATAAATGCTTGTTTACTTGTTGCCTTGACTTCAAGGGAAAGAAAGCCAGATATCTCATGATTTAACTTACTTTATTTTAGGGTGGCTCTACTGTTAGGAAGTTTTTCCTTTAAGCCCAAACCTGTCTTTTTGTACCTTCTACTTACTGTTATTCCCTTTTTGCCAAGTACAAGTATGATCCTTCTTTTATATAAAAGCTCTTCAATTTTTTTTTAAAGACTATAATGTCACTTGTACATTAAACTTCCCCAATTTTTTAATCAATTCCTGTATGAAATTTCTACTCCCTTTCACAATGTTCTGATTAGCTTCCTTCCAAAAGAGGCACCCAGAACTGGGTCCAGATATGTCCTCATGAGGGCTGAATATGGTAGACTTAGCATTTTCTTTTACTACATATCATACATTTTAATAAAAATCTAGAATCACCTTTTCTCACTTGGATGCCTTACTTTTGACACTTTAGATTGAACTTGCATTTCACCAAATCCTCAGATCTCTTTCACGGAGACTCATCAGGAGATGTCTCCTTCCTATAATTGTATAGCTCACTTTTTGAACTCAAGTGCAAGATTTTATGTTTATCCACATTAAATTCCATCTCTGTAGACTTGGCCCATCATTTGAGCCTGTTGGAATTATTTTGGATTCTCCATCCTGTCATTTGTATTTGCTATGCTTCTCAATTTTGTGTTACCTATAAAGTTGAAAAACTATACTATCCATTCCTTTATCTAATTTAGTGACAAAAAACGTTGAATAGCATAGCATAGAGCTATTCTGGGAATACCTCCCTTCTACATTAATACTCTTGGACAAAATGGCAGGTCACACTTTTGCAAATGACTCTTGAAAAAGACACATTTTGTAGAGAAACTAAATTTATCCAGAAAAGATAGCAAAATTCTCTTTTACTTTTACCTAAAGATGGGTATAAAATAATTGCTAGCATTTAATAGCATTTTATGATTTTCAAATATTATTTTAGTCTCATAATAAGTATTATTGTTATTACTTCCATCTTGAAGATAAGGAAATAAGTTAAGAGAAGTTAAATGAATGGCATAGGGTCACACAGGTAATATCTGAGGGTAGATTTGAACTCCTGACTCTGGATCTTTTCTACTGCACAATCTAGTTGAAAGCAGCAGATTCGGGAAGTTCAAAGAATACTATCCAAGAATTAAAAAAAAAAAAAAAAAGATTTGCTAGAAAATTACTATAAAACATCTCGGGATCTATATATCTATATCTATTCAACAATATCTGAATTTTTTCAGTAAATAATTAAAATATAAATGTAATCATGCACTTTTTTGTCCCCCGCATTTTTCCCTTCCTCTCTAGACTCAATACTACCTCCCTTGTTCACATCTTATCCTTTCATGATTGACTACTGCCAAGTCTTCCTGGTCTCCATTTTCTGTTACAATACACTACATTTTACAACTACCATCAGATTATTTACTGAAATACCATTTTTATTATGTTATTTCATTGTATATAAACCTCCAAAAGCTCTCCTCTTTAAGGTCTTCTTAATCCCCTGCAACCCACAATGATATCTCCCTCTTCTGAACTCAAAGCACTTACTACTGGCCACTCATTTTGTGATATTCATATACTACCTTGTGTCACTTTTTGAATTTTGACTTTTATTACCCATTAGATGATTATTTACTTCATCTTTTTGGTCTGTCTTTTCAACTACACAGCAAGATAGTTTTGTATTTCTCTGTATTCTCTATGGTTCTGAACTACTTACTTTACAAAGAACAGATGTTCACAAATATTTGTTGATTTAATTTTAGGCTTTAGTTCTAAGTGTACTGCTTAAACAACTTCAGTGCGATGGGATATGCCACGTTCACAATTATCTGATAAAGAGCATAAAAATTCTAAAGACAAAAACAGTCACCAAAATTGTGAAGAAATAATTGATAAACTCTAGGCAATAGTAGAACTTAAAGAAAAAGTCTTATTTTTCCTCCTGTTCTATACTAGAAATAAAATAAATGAATTTATTAAGTATATTAATACATTAAGCAATCACAATAATAGCATCAAAACTTTAAACTCATAATCCTTCCTTTAAAAGGGAGATTTGCGCTCTATTTCTCGCTTTCATGTCTTTATACAGTTATGTACACAAATTTGCATGTTTGTATATATGCAGATATATATATATATACAAAACAGGTATACCATGTGTATATACATGTAAATACAAATATATAGACATATGTACATATCTGTAACATGGACCTATGGCTTTACCAGTGTTTTCATAAACTCATTTTGAAACTCTTTTCACTAATTCAACTCTTTTGAAACTTGTAACATTAAGGAGTTAATTGAAATGTTAAGTGACTTGTCTTGGAACACAAAATCAGAATTTGAATGCAGAACTTCCCAAATTCTAGATCAGCCTCTATCCATTATTCCATGTCTTTCAGATTGCAATATTTGGGAAGAATATCAATGGTAAGCTCATTTTTCTAAAACAGTAAAATTAAATAAAATTCTGTTGTAAAGAACATACATGTATTATATATATATATACTCATATACCAATATGCATATATTCAAGGCCATATCTATGCAGTGTCTATACAGATGGCCAATTCAGTTAAAAATTCAAATAATTATTTAGTTCTCTTAATACCAGTTAGCAGTTTGATTAATGAAAATGTACACTTCTTTATGAACTGTTCTAGTGCATTAGACACACAGCCATAAACTGAGTCCTACTTATGATATTGAATAAGTTATCATATTCAGACAAAATTAGGGAAGAAAGCTGGAAATACCAACTCCTTAGCCTGTAATTTAAGATCTTCCAAAAATTTTTTTTCCCTTCTAATCTACGTACTTTAAGTGTAGACACACTAGGTTACTAGTTATTCCTTTACAATATCCTGTATTTTCCTTACTCTGTGTTTTAAGATTAACCATCCTCCATGCTTGAAATGTATAATGTATGGCTGACTGAAATCCTATGGCTCTTTTTATAACCTAGCTTGGTGCTACTAGCTTTATGATGCCGCCTTTGATCTCTTCTGAAAATCTTTAGAGCATTTTTTTTTTCAATTTTTCCTTTTATCTTATCAGATTCTATCTTGGACCATACTTGAATGAAAATGAATGAAGAAAACATTTCTTAAGCATTTACTATGTGTCCTATGCTATGTATTCCTTGTTAGCTTATAAATCTCCTTGAGAACAAGAAACATATGGATTATTTTTCATCTTTATATCTGACTCCATACTTGTACTTTGTTACTCCGTACTGTGTATTTTGACTCCATATTCCATATTGGTGATTACTTACTATTCTTATAGTTTGAAAATATATATTTGTTGAATTGAAATGCATCCTTGAACTACTGAATGCCCTTACTATACTTAAGTGAAGGTGGTAGGATTCTTCAGTCCCTTTAGTTTCTCAACAGAATCTTAGCCTGAGTCTTTATTCTTAGCCCATGATCTCAGTCCTTGGAAAAATGGGCTGCCTGTTTACTGCCAAGGTGGTACTGGAAAGGTAGATCAACCATCAAGTCTAAGATTTACAGAAAGCAAGCATGGAGCAGTAGCTGAGGAAAACTGGGTTCATATTCCAACTCTTACCAGATGACACTTGATAGCTATGTGACTGGGAAAGTCTGAGCCTTAGTTTGCTCATGGGGATTTGTTGTGAAGCTCAAATAAGATACAGAGCTTTAGAAATCACAAAACATTATATCAATATCAAGTATTCATAAGTGAGAAATGAAAGTAGGAAAAGGAGAAGAGGCTACATTTAGGGAAGGGGAAATATGAGGAAAGAATGATGAGCAATGTGTGGGACTATGGTGGTTGGTGACAAGTTAGTATATGAGTATGATATTTGATAAGAGGTGAAGGAGAAAGGTGTGTGTTAATATGGTAAAGCACTAATTGAAGGGAGCTGGTGAGGAAAAAACTTCATATTAATCTCTTTAATTTGGGTCTAACTATATGTTAAAACCCAAATCATTTTTTTTTCTACTAGAATGTCTTTTACTGAACCTTTTGCTTATTAGATCTGTCCAATTTTTCAAGATGGATATCAAATTACAAAAATGATCTTCAGCTATTCATCATGTTTTCTTCTGAAGCACAGCATCAATACTTGTTATATTATATTCCCAAGACCAGACTATTAGCTAAAGAACACAGAACCCATGAATCCGGAGAATTCAGGTCTTTATGAAATGAAACAAAAACACAACACATAAGTTAATGGGCAGATTTCCCCAGCATTTTGCTTTGCCCCTATGAGCAGCTAGAGAAATGTGACTACTAAAAGGGATGAAACACATCTTCCTGCACTCATGCTTAAATAAAATAAAGTAAGCTTGAAAAATGGGAGAGCCTTTGTTTTGTTACCTGGACAAATTGGGCAGCAGCTTCCTTCAACATTGATGGGCTCTCTACAGGGCAGAGGTGGGCAGCTGACAGTCGAGCACAGGGTCTGGCCCTGCAAACAGTAGCAGTGAGTACAGCTGTCAATATCCCATCTTTCTTCATCTGCGTATGTTTTCCCACTGAAGTGACACACGGCCTTCTTTGGTACTGGATCTTCTATTGAAGAAAATAATACATGGATGATGTCACTTCAGATGGTAAACCATCACATTACACCATTTGCAAGAAAGCAATGGAATTATTTAAAAGTTGTAGTTACATATTCAAGGTTTGGGTAATTTTTAGGATATATTTGCAAGGCTCAGAAATAGTCCCATTTAGCTCATAAGTGTGTGTGTGTGTGTGTGTGTGTGTGTGTGTGTGTGTGTGTGTACATACATGCACAAACATTTATTTATATGTAGAATAATACAGGGGAAAGGGGTCAAGAAAGGCTTCACGAAGAAGATGTTGTTTAAACTGCACTTTGAGGGAAAAGAGAGACCTGAAAATTCTACAAGCTAAAGAAAAGGAGGCAGTGTATTCCAGAGATGATTGATGGTCAGTACAAAAGCAGAAAGATGGAGTGTCTTGTGTGAAAAATAAAGAGAAATTCAGTTTGGCTGGATCTTGCAGTACAGGAGGCAGAGTAATGACCAATGAAGTGGGGAATAAAGATTAGGAACAAATTGCAAAAGGAGTTAGTGAAAATAAAGATATTATTTTGCCCCCATCATGAATTCTTGGAATATATCTACAGACTCCCTGGACATCTGTGGATCCTAGGTTAAGACTCCTGCCTTGGAGGGAGAATAAAGCCACGGGGGATGACTGAATAGCGGTGTCAGATCTATACTTAAGGAGAAGGATCTAGCAATGTAGAAGACAGACTGGAATGGGGAGAGACTTGAGGCATAAAGACTAGGAAACCACTGAAATAATCTAAGAAAGAAAGAGGTGATTAGTGACTAAAATAAAGTGGTTGCTGTTTGAATATAAAAAAAGGAGTTGGATATGAGAGATATTATGAAGATAGAAAGAATAAGTTTTGGCAATTGACAAAGGATGAGGAAGAATGATAAACTGAAGATGACACAGGATTTTCAACCTAGGGAACTGAAAGAGTAATATTCAATAGAAACAAGGAAATTTGGAAGAGAGGTAGGTTTTGGGGAAAAGACAATTCAACTTAGACATGTTGAGTTCAAGATGTCTCTGACATATGCAGTTTGAAAAGTGATACACATATATTATATACATACATACATATTTATACATCTAATCTGAATTGAGATAATGGGATGACAATTAAGTTCATGAACATTGATGAAGCAACTAAGGGAGAGAATCTAGAGGAAAAAAATGGCCTTTGATAGAGTCATGAGGAAAACTGAGGGAAACAGACAGTGTAAGGGAGGAAAACCAGGAAGTAGTAGTGACATGAAATCAGGAGAGATATACAGGAGGAAAAGGGGAGTCAACACTATCAACCACAGCTAAAAAAAATTAAAAAATGAGACCTGAAAAAAAGACCATCAGGTTTTGACAATTATTTATCATTAATAATTCTGGAGAACAGTTTCAGTGAAGTGACAAGATTTGAAGATAAGCCAGAAAGAGTTGAGGAGAGAGTGTGAGAAGAGGAATGAGGATGGCTTCTTAAGGATGGAGGAGACCGGAGTATATTAGAAGACAAGTAGAATGTGAACCAGCAGAAAAATGTGGAAAAAAATGAGAAAAAGGAGAATGTAAAGAATGTACTCTACTGGAGAAGATGCAAAGGGATGAGGTCAAAGTCTGTGTAAAATAAGTACTAAATTAACTTTATAAATTAAAGATTATATATGTGTATGCATATATTCTTGCATGCATAAATATATAAATAAATCTGGTAGAGCTTATATGTATGCCTTTATTAAAAACTTCCAATTACATTATTCCCTTTATTTGTTTAAACCAAAACAAATAAATTTGTATTTGAGTAATTTTTACTGACTTCTTCTTTCTTAACTATGTCCCCCTAATAACAGTTTAAGAACAAGCAAAAGCAGTGCCATAAAAAGGACCAAGAATTGCATGACATTAATATGAGAAATAAAACATTTAAATAATCATTTCCTTCAACCTCCTTGGGTTTGGGTGCATTTTTGATATTAAAAACAAAACAACAGTATTCACCTTTATTTAAAACACTTAAAGCAAAATAAGTATTTCAGAACATTTTTTAAAGGAATAATTCATTTATAATATTTTAGAGCGCTATCATAAATTAGGTTCTCTTCTCCTCTCTCCAACTTAAAAACTTAAGCTTCTTTAGCTTTCTCGATTTTGTGTTCCTTGTTTGCTACATTTCTTTGGTCTAACTCTTTTTGCCAATTTCCCAGAATGAATGGAAGATAATTTCTCAGAGCTAATCCTCTAACACTAACTCAATTAAAAGAGATTGGGAATGATTATTATTTGTGTAGCAGTAAAGTAATAATATGGAGGAACAAAGAAACAAGAAGACTTTTTTTGAGAAAAACTCTTACTTGCCTAGACAAAGGGAAAAATGATTCAGAGAATAGTATACAGTAAGCAGATTATCAGAAATCTCACGCTTAGACTCATGTTTCCATAGTCTTGTCAATTTGGATGTTTAAATCCTTCATTTTACAGGTGAGGAAAATGGCACCTTGGCCCTAGTCCTGGTTAGTCATTCAGTTAACAGGTCAGAATTTGAACCAGTGTCCTCTGACTTCATATCAACCACTCTTTCCAGTGAACTACCCTGCCACAATATTCAATATAAAATAAAAGTATTACCTTGACTTTTAGCCAATATCTCATTTCATTAAAGTTCATATAGAATATCACTGCACAAGCCAAAGTATGTAATCTAGTGAATATTTTAGAGAAAGTTTTTGTGTAGTTAAGATTTCTTCACAAAAGAATTTTTATGAAGCTGATTCTATAAAAATAGAACCCAAGAAGGGTTCAAGACATGGATTAATAAATATATAATGAAGATTTATATAATAATCCTTTTGCTGCACACTAATATTATGATCCTCATGGAGCAGAACATTCACACCAATGAGATGATGGATCAATCGAATTATCAAGTAAATATTTAGACTTTCCTACTTTGAAGAAGTCCAGCTAGGTGGATAAAGGACCAGATCTGGGATCAGAAAGATCTCAATTCAAATCCTAGGCTCAGACACGTTCTACCTGTATGACCTATGGCAAGTCACTTAACTTTCTTTGCCTCAGTTTCCTCATCTATAAAAATGAGCCAGAAAAAGAAATGGCAAATCATTCTAGTATCTTTGCAAAAAAACCAACCAAACAAACAGACAAAAAAAAAACCCAAAAACACCACCCCCAAAAAGACAAAACCCTAAAGAAGTAATAAAAAGTTAGATACAACTGAAAATATCAAATAATTTTGAAAAAAAAAAAGGAAGGAAACAAGTATTCGTTAAGTGCTTATTATGTGCCATGTGTTGTATTAAATATTTGGGATGCAAATATAAACACAAAGAAAACAACTCCTGCTTTCAAGGCTCTAGCTAACACGAGGAGAAAAAGAACTAAAGACTTTGAAGTATTAAGCTTGCCAACTGATACACTACCTTTTTAAAAAAATCCATAAGGAAAAAAATAGGATGAAAAATTTCTTCTAAGAAAAATTCTAATTTTTTGTTTCAATTTATACCCCTGGCTCTTCTAATGCAAATAGGGGAAGATAGAGGAAAAAAACCTTCATTTTTATTTCCTCGATTTTTCTTTTAGCTGGGAAGAATTTTGTGGAGAATTCTCCTAAAAAAAGCTATGGAGGTGTGACAAGGACCCCTCAAAAGTTGAAGATTTGTCCCCTCAGTGGGTGTTTAAAAAAATGTGTCACAGATTCTAATACTTCCTTTTACCCCTCATTGTTGAAATTTCAGTAGTGATTTTTAAATCAGAGAGCTCAAATGTGTATATTTAAAAACAATCTTTGTAGGAGGCAGACATGTGAGACTTCATCATACAACACACACTACTACAAATCTAATGTTAAGTTACAGAATGTGGCTACCTTTCAACCATGGAATGCAGACATATCATGAGGGAATAATCTTTCACTTCTGATTGTGGTAGATACAAGGAGGGAGGAAACATGAAATCTTAACTCAGGCTTAATTGACTTCTCCAACTGTTTTTTATGTATTCATTTCCTTGGTGAGTTTTTTAAAATCTTTTTTTTATTCTACCTTAAATGTACCATGATTATTTTTTGTTGGAAAAGAAGGGATGTTTGTCAAGGTTGAACTTCATTTTTACTCCTGAATTGTTTTTACTAATTATACTAGAAAGCTAATTAGCTGTTGTGAAAAAGCAAAAATAAATAAACTATACCAATCTCTTCCTCTATTAGTATCCAATTCAGTACTTCAGGGTACATTGTAACAAAAACATTTCCTACTCGAGGCTGATTATATAAGGAAGAAAATAAATTAGTACTTTAAAATGGAGTCTTTCTGGAATTAGAGATTCATCTTAGTACTGCCATTTTTTCTTTTTACTATAAGGTATGTGCCAAGTAAAAATCACAATAACAATGTTTACCATGGTTGGCTTTTTTCCATTGCTTCATGGGACAAACTCTTCCTTTTACTGACACTGTAGGGTATGAATAAAATGCTGACATTAAAGGAGATAAGGACCTAATGTGAAAACAACTCCCAGGGAGGAAGTTAGGCAGTCCTGAAAATTGCACTGGCTTTTTCAAATCCTGCGGGTGTAATTCAGAACCCTAAGGCAATAATTTCCTACATTCTCAGAGGTGGCCCCCAAAAAGGATAAAAATTCTTATTTCTGAGGAACATCATCAAAAATAAGTCAGTTTGGTTTGCAATGTTAGGGTCTTTAAAAGGGGGAATAGTTTTTCAAATCTATTTTTGTATAGTCCTGTGTGTAAATAAATGCTTAATGGTTTTATAAAAGTTTATCATTTGTTACTGCTAATAATATCCCATATATTTTGATTTCATAAATATGACCAGAGACATCCCTTATCTTTATCATGTGACCGGCACATCTTCCTTCTGTTTGAGTATTTAAGATTAGAGAAGTAGGGATTTAAGTAATATTTCAGTGGACTAATTTGGCTTTATTTTTAAGGTCACAACATGTGACTAATTATTAGGTAGAAAAAGAGAAAAAATTTCATCAGGAATGATACACAATTGGTCTAAACAGGCACACAATTTGTATGTTACACCTGGTATATTTACTGTGTCCTCTTTACTTTTGGAGAGAATGAATGAACACATTCCTATTCACCGAAGAGTGAATCATTAAAGATTTACATCATTAAAGAATAAAAAACAGGCTTCTTTTTTTTTTTAAAAAGAACCTACTATGTGAAGAGCATTGGGCTAGGTCTTCAAGGTATATATATCTATATCTATATACAGCACTATTCAAGAAGTGCAAAATGAGAGCTGTTAGGGAAGGTTGTACTACTTTAGGGATCATGTAAGGCTTTATAAGTTAGAATTTATATATAACAGATAGGAATCTGACAAATGAAAAGAGACAGAAAAAATTGCAAGCATAAAGAACAGACTGAAGGGTAGATGTGGGAGCACATGCCTATCACTATAACTAAGAAGGCACTGTCTCTGTCTTATATGTGTGTTATATCATCTCAGGAAAGCAAAAGCTTCTTGAAGGCAGGGACTGTTTCATTCGTATCCTCAGTACCCAATAGAGTTAAGATATACTTGTTGAATTGAAGACCAAAGAGAAAAAAATCTGAAGTTTACTTGTTCCTTAGATATTTATGTAGACAACTGTAAACCAGAATGGATGGGCAATACATGAACTTGTCTCAAATGACCTCTTTGGAGAATGAAATGTAAACTGAACATAGTTAAGCCATATTAAGACTAATTTAGACACTCACAATTCTGTCATCTAAAAATATAGTTCTTCCCCTCACAAATGTCATGCCATTGTAATTTCAACTGTATGAAGCCTTCTATGACAAATTTGATAAATATTTGCTGCTTTGCTATGAAGACTGTACTTAGTAGATAACAGAACATAAAAATTCATTCAAAGAAAGAATAAACAAAACAATTGTTTATCCAAATACAGAAAGTGAAGTTAAAATGCTATTATCTAAATTGATCTTTTTCATTATGATAATACATCTATCAAAACTTTATCTAAATTATTGTGGAAATGGCCTGAGTTTTCTTTCCAAGACTTTCACAGTTGGACAAGAGATACAGAGGGAACCTTTTCTGTTTTCTTCAATTCACTTTTTTGGGACATGACATCATTTATCTTCTTTTGATGGGTCTATGCCTCAGAGTCCAATTAGGGTAGCCACTTTCTTTTACAGAAGAGTAAACTGAGGTCCAGAAAAAACAGGATAGCTTTCTTCAACATTCACTGAAAAAGCAGCTTCCAAGAATAGGATGAGTATTAGGTCCATTTTGAAAAGGAGTGACTGGAGCATTTAACTGAAGCTTCAAAAATTACAAGCTTCTCTGAATTAACAAAGAAATGTTCCCCTTCTTTCACAGAGAGAACTGCTTCAAAATCACGATGACCTATGTTCAAATTTTTGTCTCTGACACATCCTAGTTATATGACTACAGGCAAATCATTCAGCCTCTAAGGGCCCCAATAAACTTTCTAAGAATTCTAAGTTGCAGAACAGTTGATGATTTGCAGTGTTAGAGAGAAGTTTACTCATAGAGAATTCCCTATACTAATGAACTCAAAGGTTCCTTCTCATTCTCCCAAAAGTCATATTATAATAGATCTTGTTAAAGTTTTATCCATGATTACTTTTACCTGTTTGGTGTACTTCTGTATATCAAAAGCAAAATAACAGTGATTTGTGTTTCACCCTCTTTTATGGATAAAAAATTTTAAAACCCTTTAGAATCTCGAATTCTTGGTTCCACGACATCAAATGAAGGGCACATTTTCCAGTCTTAATCCTTCACTCTGAGCACTGTGTCAGCAGAGACACTGAATGGTACATCACACAGTTCATCAACCAATGCATCAATGTCTATTCCCTGTCAATTGGTAATCATGTTGAAAGCGAATGTCAATATAAAGGAGGAGGAAAGAAAAGAGATCCAGTAATGTTAAAGCATGGAGGACAAATCTTTTTCAAAAATTGTATAAAACAAAATAGGGAAGCTAAGCAAAATTGAGAGCAAGAGCTATGTCTCTCCATACCCTGGGTTTCACAGAAGAGTTTTCTCTATTCCCCTGACAGCTGGTCCTGTTCTTGCACATACCTTACCCCCCCATTTTATAGTACAAGTGACCCTGGAAACTCCCCTGGGATCTTCTAACTTTTTGGCCAAGTCATTTGAGGGGCTTAAGATACAAGTTATATTTTTTACACATGGCTGATGTTTGTATAAGCTTCCAAAGGAAAGAAGGGCTCTTTATTACAACTATTTGATACCTTGGTCTCAATGTAGTACATGTTCAGATTCCTACCTGAATAAAAAAAGAGGCTACATGCAAATGACAGCAGCAGTCTTCCCACAGCCTGATTGCTACTGCTAGCCTCCCTGCTGATCAAGCCGTCGCCTTCATATAATGACTGTAGCTGACACCCAAGATAATGGGCATATTCACAGCAGAGCCTTTCACTATGTCAACTAGGATTGCTATAATTTTATTTGCACAGCAGGAACTGGGAAGGGATGCTGGAGTGAGAAGAAGGGGAGCTGCTTTGGAGAACAGGGAGTTTTTTGCTAAGGTATTTGAGATTTGGGACTAATAACTCAAAAGGAAGGAAAAAGGAAGGGATGAAGAAAAAAAGGAGAAAAGGAAGAAGAGAGAAGAGAAAGAATGAGGCAAAGAATAAAGAAACAGTTCAATTACACATAGTTCACATATGTCATGATAACTCAAGATGAGCTTGAAAGCTAGCATATTTTATAAGAATCAGTGTCTTTTTTCATTCTCTAATCTTTAAAAAGAAAAAAGCATATTACCTATTTGAGACAATTCCTGACATTCAAATCTCTCTACCATTAGTAATTATAACATATATTGTAGTTTGGAGCCAAGACTAATAGATCTTTAAGGAAATACTGAAGGACTAATAGGAGTCAAGCAATAAAGCCTTTCTACTTAGATATGTTCTCATTACATATGTCATCGTTCCTGTCTCTAGAAATTACAAAGGAACAAGCCAACACATTATGAATTTTTGGGATGGGATTAGTCAATGAAAGGAACATGATAGCATTGAAAGGCAATGATGCCTGAAAGCATCATTCTAATACTGAATGGCATTGATGCTCTGGCTTTCCATAAGGCATCTTCTTAACACCTCTATAAATCCTCAGGATTGCTGAACTTTATCTAGATAAACCTGGGTCATCTAAACTGATTTTCACAACCACAATGTCACATGGGATAAAGAAAAGATGATGAGAAAGATCAGTTGAGATGTGAGCTGAGGTACACTATTGGAGCCTTAGCCACAAATTTAACAGTTTTTAGTACTTTAAAAATTCCTGATAGAGAAATTATAATATACTTTGTCTTTGTTGAGACTAATATTGACGTTATATAACAAAGTGATGCACTAAAAATCTGATCTATATACTAAATTTATGGTAATCACCATCCAAGCAGCTATGGAATTATACTCAACAGAAAGCACAGATGTTTTCATTTTAAGAAAATATATTGGAGAGTTTTCTCAGAAAACTGAGAAAACTCTTAGAAAAACAAAGGGGAAAGTGGTTCTTACATCAAAAAAATTATGACCTTTAAAAATGCACTATGTAATACTTCAAAGACCGATCTGTACCTTGGATGAAAGATTGGTTATAAACCACATTGTTTTTATTCCTAAGATAGTAAACTGAATCAAAATTAAAATCAGCAAATGTATCAATGAGACCATTTCCCAAAAGATGTCAATATGAGAGACTGATTGACAGGTAACCCTAAAGAAAAACAGTCTAACAAGATGATGATACTGTTTAATAGAAGGATTTAATTTAAGGAACAGAAATCATCTATAAACATTAAGCAAATATGGCTATGTATGTAGCAGTTGAAGAGAAATACAGGAAAGCCATTATAATCTCAGAGTTAATGAAGTTGTGCATGGTCTTTTGCTCAATTGGAAGTATCCAATAGCTAACTGGATATGACTGATTTATAAGCAAAAGCAAATCATCTTAGAGTTTCATCTACAGAAGAGCTCAAAATTGCAATTACTCAGTGAGGGGGGAAGCAACTACTGCTATCTTTCATTTCTATAATGCTTTTAGGTTTACCAGTACTTACCTTTCAACAATCCAAGAAAGTAAATATGGTAACTCATAATCCAGTACAGTACAAACTGCTTTGGTTTTTGTAAGCCTACGTCCTCACACAATACCTAGTATACTGCAAGCACTTAATACATTAAAAGTTGGTTGGAACTGATCTCTACTTGATCAGTGAGGAAACAGAGATTCAAAGAAATTGAATGACTTCCTGTGTTCACACAGCTATGGAATGTCACAGCCAACATTCAAACTCGGTTCTTCTGACTCCAAGTCTAGAAGTTTTCCCACACTATGACATTACACACAAGCAGAAATGACTAAAACTTTTCATTCCAAGTTATAATTATTGTAACTTTTAAATAACTTCATTAATTGAGACTATTCACAAGAGACAGTGGTAAATTTTACTGATAATTTGGAACTGTTCAAACCTCAAAAACTTTAGGATATCACCTCTTATAATTTAAAAAAAATTCATTAAATTCTCTAAGTCATAATTCTCCTTTAAATAATGGTTTTTTTTCATCCTTTTCTATTTACCTTTTTATGCTTCTCTTAAGTCCTGGGTTTGTAGACCAAATTTTCTGTTTAATTCTAGTTTCTTCAATAGAAATGATTGGAAGTTCCCTACAATTATTGAAGATTCACCTCTTCTCACCTGAAAGATGATGTTTAGTCTCTCTGGGTAGTTGATTCTTGGTTGTAATCCAAGGTCCTTTGATTTCTGGAATATGATATTCCAGGCCCTCCAATCCTTTATTATAGATGCTGTCAAATACTGGGTAAACCTGACTTGGACTCCTCTACACTTGGAATTGTATTCCCCCCCCCCCCCCCCGGCAGCCTGCAGTATTTTTTCCTTGAGATTATAGTTCTGGAGTTTTGCAACAATATTTCTTGGAGTTTTCCTTGGGGGAATCTTTTTCTAGGGATGATTGATGGATTCTTTTAATGACTATTTTGCCCTCTGATTCTAGTATATAAGGGCAGTTTTCTTTGATGATTTTTTGAAGAATGCTATCCAGACTCTTTATTTGGTCATGGGCTTCAGATAGTACAATAATTTTTAAATTGTCTTTCCTGGACCTATTTTCCAGTTCAGCTATTTTTCCAATGAATTATTTTTACATTTTCTTCCAGCTTTTCAATATTTTTAGTTTGTGTGACTGATTTTTGATGTCTCATGGAGTCATTAGCTTCCATTTGCCCTGTTTGAGTTTTTAATGTATAATTTTCTTCAGTGAGCTTTTGTATCTTCTTTTCCATTTGAGTAAGTCTACTTTTAAAGGTGCTACTTTCTTCAGTAGATTTAAAAAAAAATTTGGCCAATTGCTTTTTTAAAGGAGTTGATGTCTTCAGTCAATTTTTATCCTTCCTTTTCCAAGTTGTTGCTTCTCCCTTGCATACTTATTTCTTTTCCCATATTTTTTCCTACCTTTCTTATTTGACTTTTAAGATCCTTTATGAGCTCTTCCAAGAAGCCTCTTTTGGCTTGAGATCAATTCATGTCCTGTTTTGAAGTTTCGTATGAAGGAGTTTTTGTCCTCCTCTGAGTCGGTGTTTTGGTCTTTGCTGTCACCAAAAGTAGCTTTCTATGGTCAAGGTTCTTTTCTGTCTCTTGCTCATTTACTTCCTTTCTTTTCCATACCTCATGACTTTTAAAGTGACTTCTGTTCCTGGGCTACAGGGAGGTTCTGTCCCAAACTTGTTGTACAGCTTTGAGCCTTGGCTTTCAGCAGAAGAGCCCCTTGTGTTTGGCAACTTACACAGCAGGAGGGTAGTTCTTCCTATTGTTGTCTGGTTCCCCTGGCTGGGAGATTTGCCTTCTGTGCTGGGACTGGAGGCTGCCCCACTGGTCTACTTTGCAACTGTTTTACTGAGCCAGGATAGAGGGTTTCAGTTGCTGATGTACTATGATTAGAACCCTCCCACTAGCTTTCCCAGATACCTTCTGAGCTGAGCTGAGCATCCCTTTTGCCCCGTGAGACTGACCTTTCCTGAAGTCCCTCAAACCTTCCTAAGGCTGGAGAGTGATTTCATTCCATCTCTTTGTAGGCTTTGTCATTTCAGACTCTGTTCAGAGGATTGGTTTCAAGTGGTTTTCCTAAGTTATAATTCTCAAGTCATTTATATATGAAATAACTTTTGCTATCTGTCTAGTGTATGCCTTGACTAATTGAGATAAGTTTTGCCTATGGCTGTTCTGCTTCTACATAGTAAAATTAAGTATGTATCATGACTTATAAAGCTTATTTTTGTGAGGGTTTACTGCTTCTGGGACTGTGGGAATATCAGTTAATTCTTTAGGACCTACTATTTGCTTATGGTGGCAGTTATGACATAATAGAACTTGGAATTAAGATTTGGGTTCATGTTTTGCTTGTGACACTGACTATATTGCTTGCCAAGTCACTTAACCTCTGTGCTTCAAGAATTTCTTTAGGAATGATCTACTGTCACAGATTATGGTTTGTTTTGGGAGGAGGAGTTCCATTCTCTTAACTTCCCCACACGATCCTTTGTCCTGACTGTCTCTCAGGTCTAGAATGCTTTCAGTTATAAGCCCCAATCATTTTACATTTAGATTATTGTAATATCCTGCTGCTGGGTCTATCTGCCAGAGCCCTCTCCACTCAAATCTATCCTTCATTTAGTCATCAATGTGATTTTTTAAAAGCACATATTTAACCACATTGCTACTTTACTCAATAAATTGCAGTGGCTCCCTATCGCCTCCAGGATCAAATACAAAAAGCTGTTTGGTGTACAAAGTCCTTCTTAAACCGAAACCCCTATTTTTCCAGTCTTATGGCTTACTCCCTATTATGTACTCTTTGATACGGTGAAACAGGATTCCTTGAAGAAGACACTTCATTTCTCAACATTTTTTCTGGTAACCTCTATTTCTGTAATGATATTCTTCATCTTTGTCTTCAAGATTTCTTTAAGTGCCAACTAAAATCCTATTTTCTACAGGATGCCTTTCCCAGTTTGTCTAAATTCTAGTGTCTTTCCTCTTACAGCTTTTTCTCCTCATTTTGTAAATAGGTTATTTGTACAAATTTCTTGGTCCCCACTATCAGACTGTGAGCTCCTTGAGGGACTTTGCCTCTTTTTGTATCCTCTACACTTAGTATAATGTCTAGCACATAGCAAGAGCTTAATAAATACTTATTAACTAATATTTTTATTTTGCAATTAATCAATACTTTCCTTATCCTATTCCTCTTTTTTTAACTTTAATTTTCTTTGTAGGTTTAATGTGAATAGAAGTTAATGAGAGTTGGTGATCGGATAAGTCTTTTGTCCATTCAAATGGTTTCACAGATAGATACTTTAAGGACCATTTATTATGGCTTGAAAGAATGAAAGTAGTTTTCAAAAATACCAGAAAGATGCCAGAGAATGGTGGATATACTAATAAAAACAGACTTCCTAGTTGTAATCTACACAGTGAATTCAAATATGGCCTCAGAAATTTGACACTTAACTAGCTGTGTGACACTGGGCAAGCCACTTTATTCTAATTGCTTTAGGGAAAAAAAAAAGAATGCACAGGAGTTAGCTTTTTTTTCAGTCCAAAACATTTCTTAGTCATACTGTTTTTCATGTGCCTGCAGGATTCTTCTATATCCCAAGTTTCTGTCATCAGAAATATTGGATTTGGTTTTTCCTTTGCATTCAAATCACAAAAGGCAATGTGTCCATGCCTCACTTAAAACAACAACAATCAAAAAAGAATGAAGTAAATTGAGCTAAGGTGCCTCATTAAGATCTAGCCTCTGTCACCTACTAGCTGTGTGACCCCAGGCAAGTCACTTAACTTCTATCTGCCTCAGTTTCCTCGTCTATAAAAATGGGAATAATAGCCTCAACCTCACAGGGCTGTTAAATTGAGAATATTTATAAAGTGCTTTGTGAACTTTAAAATGCTATATAAATGCTAGTCATTAACGTAACTGATCAAGGTGATCTTAATGGGCAAATGTAAAGTCTGAAGAAATGGTGGCAAGAATATCAGAAAACAGAGGTGTCCCTTGAGAAATGGTGGTCAATTTTCCAGTTCTATTTCTTTCATCCTATCAAGAATCAGAATTGTTGGATAATTTTGTGGCCAGAAAGGCTACATCTTGTTCAAGTATTATCCTCAAGGCATGTGGGCATGCCAAATCATACTCACATTACTGATGTGAGATGAAGATGATAGAGCTTGCCTTCATTTCAGAACATCACAACCTATCTACTCTCATCTACTATGGGATCTGAAGGACCCATCATACCACATTCTATAAACTTACACATACCATTATCTCTCAGGTGACTTTGCAGCCAGAACAATTTCCTAGTCAAAGAAACAAATGTGGTAAGTTTAGAGGAGGGCCTTTTAAAAAAAAGTTCCTATTGGTCCAATTTCATAGAAAGGCCCATAAAATTGATGGAGTCCCTTTGGATTTTAGAATAATCCATATCCCCTGCAATTAGGAATGGTTGTTGCAGAGACCACTGAATCTTCTGCACGTCTCCTTTGCTGATTTTCAGGAAATTAATAACAAGATGGGGAATGCAATACAAGTCCTTGGTCATGAGAGCCCAGTAGAATGTAAGATTCTACCAGACAGGTACTGTTTTGTTTTTATTTGCCTAACACAATTTCTTATACATAGTAAGGGCTTGAAAGATATTTATTGAATTGAATTCAATCAGAGAACTGAGGTAGAAAAAAATAGTAGTCAGAATATGAAAAGAAGATTAAAATGATGGTTAACTATTTTCTATATTAGCACTATTTTCACTTCTTATATTCCCATGGATAATATAAGCTTCTACTAAAATCTAATTTATGATGCCTCATCATGGAGTGGAGGTGGTTCTGGATTTTTAAAGCCTTGCTAATACAGTCTCTGGTAAAAGTCTATTAAGCTGGAAAAATTTTTGAATGTCAGGCTGGTAACAGCCTGGATGCCTGCCGGTCAAGGACCAGATTAGCTGAATTCACAGTGGCTCATCCCAAGAAGACTGGCTACCAGATGATGAATGCTTTTGATCCTGGGAACTTATAAATGCTGCGTGGAAGGGATCTGTGTTGGTATAAGGAATACTCACACCAATAAATCATGAATCTTTGGATGGTGGAAATACATATTGCAATACTTCTCTCAGGAAGAGGAGGCCACAATGTGGTATTCATCCTAGAAGTATTTCTTGGATGGAAAAAGGAATTTCTGAAAAATGAAGCTCCAAGTCCAGAAATAGCAAAAAAGGACATAAGCAGATCTCAAACTCCTCAAACTACAGTGACATTCTGAGAGAGCACATCTTAGATTCCTTCTGGTAACACTATTTCTCAAGGAAATTCTTCCAATTTTTTCTCTGATTGGGATCCCCAATTCTATTCTGTTTTGTATGAAGTGCCAACTGGTCAAACCAATAACCGGAATAGGTCAATAGCTTCTAATATAGTTTCAAAAGACTTTTTTTTTCTTTGTCTTACCTATGCAGTAGGGACAACACTGGCCTTTTCTCAAAACAGGTCTTTCACAGGAGACTGAAGGGCAAGACTCAGAGTAACAGCTAATCATGCTATCCATACATATGCAGCTGGTACAAACATCGGGTTTCCACGACTCAGCTGCCAGGAATATGTCCCCTTCATCATTTTTGCAGTAACTAGGCATGCTCTCATTATTTGATGAGGAAGGCTGAAGAGGTTCATCTGGAAAAATGGACACACAAGTCAGCAGGGAAAATAAGAGGATGCAGGCCGCTAATGGTGCTACGTAAAGAGTCTTCTTCACTCTGCCTGATAAAGACTAGGGCCAATATTTAGGCCTCTGAGTATACATCTTAAAAAGCATATTCAAATAATAAAACTTAAAGGCCTGAAAAGACAATTTATCTGGATTTTCAGGTCATCAGATGGCCAAGAACTAACTTCCAAGTTTAGATGTGAACCCTTTAGGTGATAGAAAATCTAAATTACTGAGGAGGGGGCCAAATAAAGAGTCTATAAAAGCTTAGTATTTCATATTACTTGAGAAAAAGAAGAGAAAACTACTGGAGAACAAAGCTGCAATGTTTTCTCCTGGTCTGAGTTCTTGAATATCTGTGGTGATTATAATTATCTATTTTTCCATTTAAATACTCTTCAGATGCCTTATTGTGACATGACTGTGATCCCTAGATTCTCCAAGGCTATGCCGGAGAAGTAGAAATTTTTTTCAGGTTCCAGAAAGATGGCAAGCTCAGCAATAATTCACATGTCTCCTGTTTAAGGACCAGTATCATCAAGGCAGGAGAGATTCATCCAAGAGAAGATGGTCACCCGGGGATGAATCTTTTTCAGTCACAGCAGCCTTCAGATGAAGGATATCTTCTAAGGCACAAAAAGCTTGTGGTATGTGAGAACAGAAGTTGCAACACCAAAGAGACCCCAGATCCTGTCATTTTTGAGGTACAGTGACAGGACATTGTACGCTTGCAGAGAATATCACACACAAAGGGATTGTACAGAGACCATGCTGTTTATGGTTGACTGAAGAATGCAGGACGTTTCCTCTGAAAGCCTGAAGTAGAAATCTGACCAAGATGAAGCATTGAAAGGTCTAATTCAAATGAGCATTCTGGATCCTAGGATCATAGATTTCTAGCTGGAAAGGAACTCTGAGTTGAATCTTGTCAGAAAAAGAATTTGAATCTGTACAACAGATACTGATGAAAAGGAATACTTCCAACTTCCACTAATACCTAAAAGTCTAGGGATTATTCTGATGAATAAACCAAAGGTCAAGATTATTCCTAATAAGAAACCTCTAAGTAACAAAAAACACACTTCCTCATTGGAAATAGGAATATAAAACAAATTTTTGAACATATAATCTAAAGAGGTAGACTGTTTAGCATAGTTCTTTTGAAGGCTCATATTCATAGCTGATTCTAATTCAATCAAGAGCTGAAACACTTAAATTAAGTGAAAGGAGCTGAACTGTTACTGCAATAGTGCAACCTTAATTCACATTTTCTCTGCAAAATAGTTTCATGCTACTGGACAGTTGTTACTTGTCCAGAGGAGTTGTGTTCTTCTGGATTCTCCGTTTGGGAAGAGTGGGTCAAGAAAGGAACCATTAGAATATATCTCTGCCCAATTCTATTAGGGTCAAGTGGGAAGGGGATTAAGTTTTAGGCACTAATGCCGGAGAAAAGAACAGGGTCCAGAGAATGGAAATATTTCATGGAGTTTACCACTATGTCCACATTAACCTTTTGGCTCAGATATAGAGATCTGAGAGAAAGAGGTAGAAGATTTGAACATCTTTCTCAATAGACCTTCTCAGCCACTTTTCTTTGGGAAGAGGGTGGAGAAGAAGAATAGAAATTGTTCATTATTATCAAAAGGATCATTTCTTTGTCTGAGGACTGAATACTGCTTTATTTTAATAGTTGGTAATTTCTTCCCCCATTGGTGGGAAGTCACTGATGATGCTTGTCAAACTTGGACCCACAACTCACCACTATCCTTTTCTGAATTAAGAAGTTAAAATAAAACAAAACATAACTCAAAAACTTAGTGAGGAGTCATACTTCACCCTAAGCTTATCTCAGTACTCAACAGAAGTGATAAAGTGGGCACAGTGAGTGAAAAAGAATAAGAAAAAGAGCCAGAATGACTATTTGCAAGGAGAGTGAAACTCTCAAAGTCAGAGAAAAGATCAAAAGTGAAAATACTAGTCTGTTGTTCATGATGGAGCACAAGGCTGAAGAAATCGAGGAAAAAAATGAAGAGTGAGATTTTTATTTCAACAAATACATAGTCTTTACAGAACATTAGCTGCAAATTTTATTTGGTCATCTCATTCACCAAAATTCCTCTTCTCTATTCACTACCTCCACAAAGACCCTCATTCTTTTATCTTTCCATATATTTACTTGATTTACATCTTATACTTTTCTACTCTCTACTTTGTTTCATTCTTTACATTCTATAGCCCATGTCCTCCCAAAACTAAAAAGAGAAAAAAACAAAAACTAGGTAAAAAAGACAAAATCTAATCTAGACTAACTTGCTAATATTCAGGAAAAAAAAGAATCTGACCAAATGCTTTCTCTTGCCACTTGTAGTAATTCTTTTGAACTTAAAACACATTAATTTTTAACCCTTGTTCAAGAGTTAGGGGAACACTTGATATCTTGCTTTATAAACATTTATAAAAATTGAATTATAATTAATTATATAACTATAATTATTTATATCTTACTTTCATTATTATCACTGTTACTATTTTATTATTAGACAATAGACCTTGGGCTCTGTGGATAATTCTGACAACAAAAAATGTTATTTAGACTATCCATCAAAAGTTAGCTTTCAATTTTGAATTAATATGCTAAGATGAACAAAGTTCTAAGTACTGATCCATGGATATGTTAAAAAGAAATTCTATGAGAGGAAATAGAGTAAAAATAATTTGTTCTGTTACTTGATAAACTTAATAACAGAACAGAGGAGTTTATGGGTATTGTTCTTTAGTAGAGAAAAGTTCAAACAACCTATGTTTAGAAGCTAAGTCCAGTTATAGCTAGGTTGATGAGACAAAAATTTCAAACTAATCATACAATATTCTTTTTATTTGTTATATCAAATTTTATAGACTTTATCTAGAAATAATAGAGTAACTTTCTTAAATGATAATCAAAAAAGTTAGACAAAGAAATTCCTTTGTTTTCATATTAGCATAGCCATAAACCTAATATTTCTTTCAAAGGATTCAAAGTACCATTTTTTAACATTCTAAGGATGGCAGAGCTATTCATCCAAAATGGAAACATAAAAGAAAATTTATATGAGTGAGACCATTCAAGATAAGCTAATGGCCTTATACTGGAAATTAAGTATTTTGTGGGTCTGACATGTAGTAAGCAAGATAAATGGTAGTCATAAACATGATGATTTCTTCAATGTTACATTAATTCCAAGAAATAAATGTGAACCATAGAAAAGAATGCTTTGAGGAGGTAGGGTAATAGGTATCTTAATGCTCTCTAGCATTTGCATTTGACCTTGGTGCAAGTCCTTTTAAAAGTTAGCTTTTTTTAAAAGCACTGATTTGACAACATCTCTAACCTGACCCTATTTTATTCTCAAATGGTTTAAAGGGCTACCAAATTTGTCAGCAAGATGAAGCGTATTCTATTACCTGTACACTGAGGGCAGCAGGAATCCTGGGTGCGGGAAGGAGTCTGGCAAAGAAGCGGAGGGCAAACTTCTGTTTCACACAACACACGTCCACTGTGACATGTACACTGGGTGCAAGAGTCGATATTCCATGTTTCTCCATCCACAAAATACTCTCCTCCAGGAGCATGGCAAATGGATGGGCTACTCAGCTCTGGTTTTTGAACCACAAATTCATCTGAGAAATCAAACATAAGATCAAAACAAAATATGTTATGAGAGAAGAAGTACAGTCTACAGGTTGTTCTCAGCAATTCTTGAAGTTCCTGATGCTTTCCAGTTCATGAGTTTAGAGTTTTGAGAAATTGTTGATAACACTTTTAACTTTTTTCGATCAAGGAAAGAAAGAAATCAAAAGCAGTACAATAATCATGCATACTGGCAGACAGGGAGAGCAAAAGTTCCTTTCATCATATTTTTTAAAAGAGGGTAATTTATAATCCATCTTAGTAAGAAGAGAATTAATGCCACAGATAAAATAACTTCTTCAAATATCATTACACTAATCACTTATCACTTTCAAGAGATTGCAGAGGTGAACTGTGATTAACAAATCTTACAAAGAAATCAACTGTTTGGATCTTATATATAAACTTCCTAGAAAAAGTTCAGAGAATTTTGGCTTACTTTTTTTTTTCATCCTATTCAATGCCCTGTGCACTCCATTAACTTTCAGGGAACTTGAGTTTTTGAAAACTTGGAAATACATCCTTGTAATCAAATTGGGTACACCCACATTAAGACTGCCTGCCAGAAAACTAAACAGGAATGTTCATGTAGAATCAATAGACAGAAAACTCATACTGAAGAGTAGATCTCTGTTCTAAGATACTATTGAAAGGCAAAAACTGAGAGGTTGTTGATAACTGCCATCATTCTCCAGCAGAGACAATTTTAGTCTTTTGTCTCTCAAATGAGATGATGATGATAGGGAGGAAATTCAATATTAGGAATATGTTGAAAGGTACTGAGAGTTGCCCTGCAGTTGTACTGAGGAGCTAAGAAGCCTATTCATAAATTATAATATAAGAATGTCAAGAGAGGGCTGTGAGTGTTGAACATATTTGGAACATAGTAGGTAGAAACACCTCTTGAGGGTCATGGTAAAAACAATTCTTGGAACCCTTCACAGTGTAAGTAAAGACTCTATATACCAATGAACATCATGATCATTGTAGTTTGGACTCTGTGATTACTATGGTAAGTCAACAGTGAGAGTGAGTGTTGATTCCTACTTAGGGAGATAACTTTAGTTACCTTGATTCAAAAGGGCAGGGATAGAGACAGGGATCAAAGAAGGAGAATACTTTGGTTATGTTTAAAGATGACAGAATTCTGATATTGGCTGATGTAAATAGCAGTAATTAATATATAATAGAACATAATAAATAGTAAATAGCAGATCTAGTGTAAAAGGACCCAACATTTCAATACTGAAATGAGAAGGGAAGACAATTTAGAATGCAAATTGACTTGTGAAAACTGAGAGAGGGAGTTGGTGGTGGGAAAGAAAGGGAATGGACAAAGTATAATAATGCATTTCATGCTGTCAAGAGAGAAACAACTTTTCTTAAAGTTAACTGCTTATATAGGAGAATTAGTAAAGGGTTTCCTAAATAGACCTATAAAAGAGTTGAAAACAATTCTCCTTGAAAAGAGAAGAATTGCTTTTCTAGGTGTTGATGGCTCCTAGACTCTCACATAGAAGAGGAAAGATAGTCAAGTCATAGGAATAAATAGCCATGTGTATTTCCAGTTTTCCTTACCTTTCTAACCCTTTCCCCTATACAACTTGCTTCAAGGCAAAACAGGAGAGGGACCTGAGAGAGGTAGGATATGAAAGAAAAACAGAAAGAGAAAGGGTAAGAAAGAGGAAGGGAAACCTGAGGAAAAAATAGCAGTGGGTGAACCTTTAACCTAACATGGAAAAGGTTCAGTAGTAGCTCCTTTATCTTGACAAAAATAGAAAAAGGAACTGACCAGGAATACTTGGAAGAAAGATAGCTCCTAAAAAGTTAACTGCTGAAGGGGATGAAAATGAAGTTCTTTTCTTAAGTCACTAGTTAAGATAAACAAGATTGAGTCCTTCAGTAAGAACAATACATGAGATAAAACTATGAAAGGGACTATTTTTGGTGAAATAGAGTATATGATTTAATGTGTGTATGTGTATATATACATATATCCACACACATATAAATAGCACATTATATATGAAATAGATGTAGTATTATACACTGCACATTATATACACATGTGTATGTGTGTATATATACATGCTTATTTTTAAACATACATATATCCATTTATAGCTTTTTATTACTTCAGTTTCCTTCTCTATAAAATGATGGGGCTGCTGTAGATGATTTTCAAAGTTCTCTCTAGTTATTTTGCCATGGAAACATTGTGTGTCTTTTGAACATGATACTTCACAAAATCTGAGAACCTCTCCTGTTGCTTCACTTATAAAATAGGAATAAGATATGTTCTTTCCAATATCAGTGTGAAAGATGAAAAAGATGAGAACTATACAAATGCTGAACTCAAGTTAAGTTAACAAGCATTTATTAAGTGTCTACTATGTGCCAGTTACTGTACTAAGAACTAGGGATACAAAAGAGAGCAAAAAACTACCATGCTTCCTACTTTTAAGGGAGTCACTATCTAACAAAGAATGGGACCAGAAAAACTGATACATATGATAATAACTTTTTATTTGAACAGGGACTGATTTTATTAGTAATGAGGGAATCCCTTGTAGTAATGCAGATCAGTAACTGTACAGAACCTTATGATCTTAGAGAGACATGGGGACACTGAGGCTTCCAGTTGATGAGTCACACATGATTATCACTAGCAAGTATAACTCAGACAATGTGATTTTTGATTTTGCTGCTCTTTTCTTGAGCTAGTCAGTTACTGCCCAGATCCATTGGATCTCTCTTTATTCATACATTCCCTCTACTCCCAGATCCCCAGTACAACTAACATCAAGTTAGTGAGGGTCACACACACACAAAAACCCCTCACTTGCCCCAGTCCTAAGAGCCCTACTACAGATTAGGGCTTTTGGTCATCTGGGGGCCACTCTCCTTAAAAGATTTGACCTATCAATTAAAGAGAAAAGACTAAATATGTAGATGTTATAGACATTTGTACTAGCAAAATGTATGGTTGACATTTAGCAATATATGAATTAATTCTTTCTAAAACACAGCTTAACCCTTCATTCAAGTGACTGGACAGTTTTAAAAAATAAATAATGTCCATTTTCTATTTGTGTGCAAGAGATATTCATAAGTTTTGGATAACTGGGGAAAACAAAAATTGGTGAAAAAATTTAGTTCACTTAATGTGACAAACCATAGAAATTCTTTGCTGAAGTCCAATACCTTTTCTTTTGTTTTGTCTGGTAATTAGTTTTTTCACTTTGGCCTGAACTCTCTACTCTGTCTACTCCTAACTCTGTCCTGCTAAGTAAACTTAACTGTTCTGTGAAAATAACTCTTGATTTGGACCCTTTCTTGCACTCTACTTTTTCATTTAACAACTGACTGACCCATCATGTTGCCTCTAGCTCTTAAAAACTGGACAAAACTTGGTCTAGTACTGATTTCTTGGCTCTGTTTTTCCACTAGGCCTTATTCTTTCTCATGAAGGTCTTAGAGGAGCAGAGATTTAGAGCTGGCTGTCAAGTCTAATCTCATTACCTCAGAAAGGTAAGCGAGTTGTCCAAGTTCACACAGGTAATAACAAGCTTTATTTTCCTATTAGAATATAAAATTTTCTAAGGCAGGGTTTGCCCCATTTTTCTGTATTTCTATCAGCATTTAGCACAGCTCCTGGCACAAAATATACACTTAATACAGGAGGTCCTTCTCCTTCTCTCTGCCTCCCTTCATTCTTTCCTTTCCTTCTGCTTCCAGATCCACTACCATGTCTTGTACCACACGGCTAATCTCCTCCCCTTGCTTCTACATATGACCAGTACTTTTCACAATTTTGAGTATGACCTTTGTATTTAGGCAAACATTTAATTTTTATGCTTGCATTTGATGTTGTCTTTGCTGAAAAAAACAAAAACCAAAAAGAAACTGCCCTGCACTCATCCCTTTAGAAGACGGTAGTTTCTAATGAGCAAGAACTATTACCATTTCAGACTCTGTATCCTTTGAACCTATTGCAGTGCTTGACATACATATAAGGCTTAATAAATGCATTAGCTAATTAATTAATGATTAATTAATCACTAATAAATGATTAATAAATCCATAGCATTTGATCTATTTCTATGAGCCAGATACATCATTCTGGAAATGTAAAAGAAAAGATCAAGCAGAGAGTATTTCCTTATACACAGCACAGAAACCAGCTTTACTTGAGCATGATGGGCAGCACTGTCCTGGGCGGATGGTGGGATTGCTGCAGGCAGGTACAGGACAGGTGATCAGGGCACACATTTCCCGTCCATTATGACAGTAGCACTCTCGGCATCCATCGTGCCAGCTTTCCTCGTTTTTATGATGACGTCCATCCATAGAGAGGCAAGTGCCTGTCTGCACGGGGGGCCCAATGGATGCTGAAGGCGTAGCCTCTGTAGGAGACAGTGAGAAAGCAGCTAGATATAAAAGCGGTTCAGTATAAAAACAGTCTATACAATAGATAAATGTAGGCACAAAATAGAGATATAAATACAGATATAAAAGTTTTATCTAGAAAGAGTCTATGCAATAGATAAATTTAACTTCAATGGCTTATTCTCTTTTTAGAGAAGTCCTGATCACTGTAGCTGTGGATCAATATCTCTCACCCTCCAGCTGGGGGCTGTGACAGCAGAAGGATAAAGATAGGAGAGACAATTCAAACTTTTTTGGGAGACCGTTTCCATGGTAAAATGAGAGTGATGGTATATGTATGTGTAGGTCTATGTCTACCTAGTACACATACACAGAGAATTTCAAAGATAGAAGATCACTTCTTTTGTAATATATTGTTGTTCAAGAAGTGAATGCAAGGGATAATGTTGTAAAAAATTACCCTGGCATGAGTTCTAGCAATAAAAAGTTATTAAAAAATAAATAAATAAATAAATGAAATGAAAATATATATATTTTATGATGACCTGTAAGTGACTTGCGTAGGCTCACACAGCTTAGAAATGGCTGAAGCCATATTTGAATTTAAGAAGATGAATTTTTTCAGTCTTCAGGCCCAACACTGTCCCTACACCACTTAGCTGCCCCTGTAATATTGTAGTATTGCTATAATTTTTTAATTTTAATATTAAAAGACTGAGTTCTCTCTTCTTCTCAAAATCGAATGTACTTATTTCCATAGGGAGCTCAAATTCAGGGAGCTTAAAATATATATTTTTAAATAAAAGAACCTATTTGATGGATTAGCTAGTCATTTAAGATGGATTTCCCAGGGACACAACAAAACTAATTTTCCTGGGTAGCAGGAATAGGGTATAAGTCTTACTTCATTAACAGTTAAAGTTTTAAACTTGAGGCCACTGAATTTAATTTTTTAATATTTTGATATGTGAATCTCACTATAATTGGTTTCTTTTGCAATCCTATTTATTTTGTTTTTTTTACATACAAATATTATGAAAAGGATTCTTCACATTTTACTAGAATACCAAAGGGATCCATGATATACAAAATCTTAAGAACTGCTGGATTTTTAGGAAGAAAAAATTTCAGGAGAGGAAACTTCAGAACAAGGGAATAACAGAAGATACTTTTGGTTTTAGATATGTATACATTTGGAGAAAGAGTACTCATGATAAATTCATCTTTGTGGAAATTATTGTAGAAGTGTCTAATGATTCTCCATATGTAGAGGAACATCCTGACACTTATCAACCATACTGAGGGTTGACTAACATCTCTTTCTGATACCTCATTGTCACATGACTCTCTCAGGTATGACATTTGCTTTTATGCCAGATTCAACTCTATGGAACAAGACGTCCCCAATGCCGGATATGACCTGTTGCTCTGTCCTCTCTGCCCCAGCTTTCCTTTTGTCTCCCCTCATTAGATTATCCGTTTCTTGAGGGCAGAGAGTTTTTTTAAAATTAATTTTATCCCTCATGCTTAGCACAGTGTCTGGCACATAGTTGGGGCTTAGTAAATGTTTATTAGAAATATTAGAAACTGCAAATATGAAGGCAACTCAGAATTTCTAACGGCTATTGAATGGAACCTAAGATCTGGCAAGATTTAAACTGGAAAGATTGTGAGAAATGGCCTAGGGATAGATTGTGTGCTTACAGCTTAAGAACCAACATCAGTAAATTCAGAAAATTTAATTACCAGAAGTCTGGCCATCAGCTGATGAATATTTACTTTTGGCCAAAGCAACTCAAGAAAACATCTATTAAGATTCAGAGGGATTTGTAGCTGTATTTGTGGAGAGAATAACCATATTGATGAAATCAAATATCTTTGGTCAAATAGAAATGGAGACACAGAGGATGTAAAGAGGCAATGGCCTGTTACCAATGACAACTTGAGCACAAAAAAAGGCATAAAAGAATTTATTGAAGATCTGTGTATGATCATAAAAGGAAATGGTGTGGTTATATAGAAAGAATGAGAGACAAACAAATGGGTGACTCAAATGATATATCGGTATTTCCAAAATACTGAAGAAAATAGACAAAAAAAATCAAGAGGATATTATATGAAGGATTTATAGGAAAACAAGAACTGGAAATAAAGAAAAAGAATGTTAGAGTTATAATCTATGTTGGTGGGGAGAGTGACTATACACAGATGAAAATGCAGATATTTGAAAATATCAAGTTAAATAGTTACTTGGTTAAAAAGGGTTATATATGCTGATGAAGGTGAATATGTCTCAAATTAGTTTTTGAGTAGAGTTGAAAGAGAGAAACTAAGAAAGGGACTATGTTGGCAAATGTGCTAGTAAATTAAGCACTATTTTAAATTCTTTCCTAAGTCTGTATTATATTAAGGAGACAGAAATAAAGAATACTTAAGAGTTTCTCCTTTAGAAAGTGATTGTTAAACTTCAGTGGAAAAAACAGTTACTTCACATGTCTCATTAATAATACAAGACATTCTCTCTTTTGTCTTAAAAAAACAACAACAAAGAATTCTTGGTTGCTATGAAAACAGTGGGGATGTGTTTACACTTACCTCGGCACTTACAGATAAGACAACCATGACTGTCCACCTGGAAACCCACTGGACAAATTTTACTGCATGGATGCTCAGGACATTTCTTACAGCGGCAGATGTCACAGCCGTGCTTATTCTTCCTAGATAATTGAAATTTTGTCAAAGGTCAAAAAATTACCAAAACTACCTCAAATGATGATCAAATGCTCAAATCAGAGGTCACAGAAGTGAAATCACTATTGCTCTACAAGCATTTTGAGGGCATAAGTCATTAGAACCTCATGCCCATGTCCTGCAAACAAATTATAAAATAGGGCAAATATTGACTATGCTTCTGGGAGAATTCTTTTAATTAGGAGAATTGTATCCACAATTTAAAGCTGATGAATAAACAACTGCATAAACAGGATGGATAATTAAGGACTTTCTGGTTTGCCACTCTGAGAGAGTGGAAACCAAGAGCTTGCTTTTGTTGTATTAATTAAAGTGCCACACATACCCCACTTAGTCTATGAAATTCAAGAAAATTAATGACACTTTTAATCTCAGCCACAAAACCTGCCATGAATATTGGTTAAAATGGAAATATTAAATACTATAATAGTTCACATTCATAAAGCTCTTTGTGATCATTTAGCAAGCTATGTCTTAAGAATAAGTCTGTGAAGTTGGTAATTGAAATTATCATCTCCATCTTATAAATGAAATTAAGACTAGCAAGTAAATGTCTTGATTCATTAAGCTAGTAAATGTCAGTGGTAAGACTTAAACACAGGTCTTCCTGATTCTAAAGTCTAGTGTTCTTTCCACTATTCCATGATGTCTCTGGAAATGCATATTCTGGGGCAGTGTCCAGGCATACAGAACATGCTCAATAAATGTTAATTTGATTTATGACTTAAGCTTTTTCCTTTTCTTTTTTAATTATCAGACTCCCACATAAAGCAAAGGCTCAGGGCAAAGAAGTTAGGAAAGAATATTATTTTTATTTATTCATTCAGGTCTTCCTGATTGCTAATAGAACACTCTTTCAACTGCACCATCTAATTTACCAAGACAAGACTGGATTAGAATATACACATTATATCATTCAAAGTACCTACAATTGCATATTTTAAGGGGAAAAAAAATCTAAAATCCTTATGCAGAAAATGCTATTTCCTATTATGTGGAAAAGGAAAATAGCATTGCTTCCCTGAAAAATTTATTGACATTCTTTAAAAAAATTTTTCCCATGTCATACTGAAGATAAATTCACACTGTCCTTTATATAAGCATCATTGCCATAGAACTGACTATGGCTGGACAAGAGAAATATCCCTGGAACAGAAATGAACATGAACATTTCTTTATTCATCACGCTACATGAAGTAGCAAGGGTCAGGAAAACTGACATTTAAATCTTGTTTCTGACACTAACTATATAATTATGGAGAAATCATTAAGCTGCTCTAAGAAGCAGTTTCCTCATTTGGAAAATGGAATAAGAGTAGCACCTATTTCACAGGGTGTTGTGGGGTTAATGAGATAACCTATGTAAAAGTGCTTTCCAGATCTTAAAGTGCTATATAAATACTGGATATGATTGCCTTAGCAGCCACAATAATGAATACTAACATTCAACCATTTCTCTTCTTTATCTCATTTTAGCCAAATTGTAAAATGTACCACTCTTCTTATAACCAGAGATAAATTCTTCTTAGAGAACTTAGAAGTGGAAATGAAAGGGTGACTTGTCATTGAGAATGTGTCATAAATGAATTACCTGTGTTTATTTTCATTGATCAATCCCAAGAGCCTTTAATACACTGACTTCTATGTTCTTTTATCTAAGGAATATTTACTTAATGTTTGTTGTCCTAGAAACCCTACAGATATTGACAAGGGACATTTGTGCGGGAGCTCATCTTCAGTCCCCAGGTTTAAGTTCCAACCAGGCCTTTCTTTTAGAAGGATGTATACATAAAGAATACATTTAACCCTATGCCATATAAAGCAATGGGAGGACCATCTTCTGATTTGACTACAATAAGGGACACAAAAACTATATATGTTTCTTTTTAAAGACATCTTGTTGAGATAATGGGTTCGATCTGAAAGCCTTCTTGGTCTCCAAAGAAATATGAAAACTACACTGGAGTAGCCGGCTCCTATATGACTGGGACTGCTGGTTAGGAAGCAGCATTACCAGTGCCATCCGGTACAATGACTGAGCTGTATGCTGTTAACTTTTCCTATAATCTGTGTTTTCATCTATGTCTTGAGTTCTAGTAATAAACTTCTACCACCACAGATTAGTACCTTTTCTGCAAATTATAGCCCTGGAAAGTTTTTCAGATTTCTGAGAGGCTCAGTAACTTGACTAAAATTATCCTATAAGGATGCTGAAGAAGAAATTGAATTCAAGCCCTTCTGATTCCAAAGTGCTGAAAATTATACTAGTCAGAGGATGCTTTAAAAATTGATAAATTCTAGAAATTTGGGATATATGTCATACTCTTATCTATTTACATATTTTATTTTGAGAATATTTCTTTGAGGCAATTAGGGTTAAGTAACTTGTTCAGGGTGATACAGCTGGTGTCTGAAGCTAGATTTGAATGCAGGTCCTCCTGATGCTGGTGCTCTATCCACCTGCTACCTAGCTGTACCACTCCATACATACATACATACACACATATATATATATATATTTTTTTTAAGAGATTAAGTCTCCCTCTCTAGCCCAGGCTGGAAGTACAGCAGCCATTTCTAGGCTCAATCCCAATGTAAGACTGGCAATGAAACCTGTTCTGTTTCTGATATGGCAATATTTTATCTCTCAGGCAACCTGGTGGCTCTGATCCCAGGAGCTCGCCATGTTGGTGCCAGACAGCGTAGACATTCAGTCAGCTTATTAGGCGCTGCCGCTTGGAACTCTCATCTCCACCAGCTTCAGCCCCTTTCGTAGCAAGGATTACGGGCACACATCACCACTATGGCTTATGGATGGTGTCTAAAATCTAACTCATCAAAGTAAAATTAGAATTAAAGAATTTAAAGCTGGGAGGGATCTAAAATGTCATTTAATTTGATCCCTTCACTCAACAGGTAGAGAAATACAAGTTTAGGAAGGAATTTGCCCAACATATTATAGTCAGCTATTTGATTCAAATTTTGGCTCGGCTACTTTATGACCTCATGGATGTCACTTAACCTTTCTAGGCCTTACTTTTCACATCTGTAAAATATGGTGGACTTATAAAATCCCTTTCCACTCTAGATCCTAGGACATATATTTCATTATATAGGAGCCTTAGGCTTTTAGGTAATCCATTAGGCATGGATTCTAAGGTCATTAATAATACTTGGGAATATATCCAAAAAAGAAAAAAAAAAAGAAACTTAGCTACTGCTATTAGATAGTTGAATTATTTGGGAATCACCATCGTAAATAAAAAAACCATAACTTTTAAAATAGAATTTAAAAAAAATGAACAAAATGAGGATATCATTGCATTGTTTTCCTCATAACCATATATGAAATAACTAGTGTCGACAGGATCTGAGAGTTTGATAAATTTACAGGTAGTAACAATCAGGCTCTCTGAACTGAGATACGTACAGGTATCCAAATGGACAATATTTGTCACATATTATAGGCTTGCACTTCTTAGGTCGAGGGCGGCATTGACATATCTCACAGTTCTGGGCATCGGTTTGGAAACCAAAGGGACAATCCAAGGTGCAACCTCTTATGAGACTGGTACACAGCTCCTCCCCTGTGAAGAACATATGAAGAGCAGTTTTCTAAATGATTGGAAGATATTTCAATTTGTTCTTAGATCTCTCACAGTCTTTAAAAATTCCAACAATTAAAAAGTCCATCAATTGATATGAAATTCCTCGATCTTATACATTTTAAATATCTTAGTAGCATTTTATAATAATGTTTGGAAAGATTCTAGATCATGTCATTTTGTGCACATATGACTCACTACTATAGTATTTCTTTACAAAGCAAAGTCCAAGCTTTAGTCTAAGACAAATTCATTTTTTAATTAAAAAAAAAAAAGATAGTTTTCTCCCCACCTTCAATTCTTCCTGAAGTAGCCTTGAATCTGGTACTCAGGAAACAGGCTGACAAATGTTACTTAAGATACTAATGAAATGGAATGGATCTCAGTATTAATTTTCTTTCTTAGAAAAAACAACTTTTTCTTCATAAAAAAAAAATCTGGCCATTATGGAAACCTGAGAGTTATTTACTATGCAGTTAGATTAGATAAGTGATTAAGTCAGTATCAGTGACGTCTGACAGACTATGGAAAATAGAAGAAACACCACAGGACTGGATATGACCAAATACTTTGATCTTTCTCCCCCTCCAAAAAAAAGAAAGGTAGGGAAGAGAATAAACTCTTTAAATTCTAGGCCAGTGAACTTGACTTTTGATTACTGGCAAAATTCTAGATTGTCATTAAGGCGCTACTTAATGAATGATTAAAAAAGGAAATTTACCTTCCAAGGCTCAGCATGGGTTCATCAAGAATAGGTCATTTTGTGCTAAATTCATTTTCTTTTTAAGAGACTTGCTAAGATGCTGTCAGGGGAATATCATAGATATAATTTTAGCAATAATCCTAATCAGTTGATTCAGAGCTGACTGCATATCTGAACCAAAAAAAAAAAATAAATAAAAAAGCCATTATTGACCCAATGTTAAGTTGGAAGGTCTTGAGTGCAATGGTTGAAGAATTTGATTAAAACAAAACAAAACAAAAGGCTAAGCACAATCACTAGGACAAAGGCATAGATTTCATGTTTAACAAATGTGCAGATGACACAAAGCTGAAAGGGAGATCAAACATAATGATAGGACTAAAAGATCAGGACAGTCTAGCACACTGAACTGAATCTGACAAGATAAAATTTATATGGATAAATGTAAGTCTAGCCCTTGGTTCAACAATCAATTTCAGAAGTACAAATTAGGGGAGGTATAGAATACATCTATAGCACTATATTCTGGAATTGTACTTATTTTTTATTTATTTACACGTATATCTGTTGTTTCTTCTGAAAGAGCACAAGTTTCCTTGAAAGCACGGATTATTTCATTTTTGCCTTTATATACCAAATACCTGCCTTATGGTTAGTGCTTAATAAATGATTATTGTTTGGTAGGTTGATTCTGAACAATATATTTCAGAAAATATGCTGAATTATAAAATGGATGGTTTGAGACCATTCCATATGAGTTCTAACTGAAGGAATTGGGAATCCTATTTTAGCAAGAGAAGATATGCAAGGACATGATCATTATGCTTTAATATGTGAAAGGCTGTCATATGGATGAGGAAAAAAACCTTGTTTTCTAGTCTAAGAAGGCAGAACTAAGAGCAAAAGGTGGAAGATGTAGAGGCAAATTTAGGTTTGATGTAAAGGGAAATTTACTAATACTTAAAACTAAAAATACAATAAAGATTTAGAAATCTTCAAGTGAAGATAGGCTAACCTTTTTGGAGCACACTCTATATAGAGTTCTTGTCTACTGGATGACATAGAATCACATATATATTGACCATAATTTTATCACCTATTTAAAAATAATGTTTTATAAGAAATATTATTTTGGAGATTTTTAACATAATCTTTATTAGTACTGGTACTATTTGTCATGTCAGCACTTGGAGGATGCTTTCAGTCTACATATATTATGTGTTTATATGCTCCCTATCTATACTTTCAAAGAAGTACGGCTGATCAAGAAGTCACTTCTACCTAAAGCCAAAACATGACAAATTAATAGTTTTCAGGAAGGAGATTGAAGTAGTCACCATGAGAGATGAGTTTTCATTAAACCTGAACAATTTATATTAAAACTTTAGGATTCTGTGCATGGTACTGGCCACAAAAAGTATCTGTACAATGTGTACAAAGTATGTCTTCCTACCTCAAAAACTATATTTTAACCTTACTCTGAAGTAGTCAGAATGGATGGCCATTTTATGATGGTTTTGGATGACATATTTTACCAATATAAGTTTTTAGCATTTGAATAGTGAGTTACCTCCATTTAGAAAAAGGAAGAGGGAAGATGGATGATATATATATATATATTATATATATATATATATATATATATATATATACACACACACACATATATGTATGTATATATAAACATATATACATACATATATATGTATATATATAAATATAAATATATATAAGGAAAAGTATTCTTTTATAACATATTTCATCATATGAAATACATTATAATAGAATAATTTTCTTTTTTCCCTAGTAAAAATCTTTTGCTACATATATTTAGAATAACCATAAACCCAAGTAATTGCTGTGCACCAGCTGATTCCTGATTTGCATAGGTGAATGCAAAATTTCAGATAGCTCATTTAAAAATTTGTAATTATAAAATCTGAAAGGTCACAGTTCTTCCACTCTTCCTTATGGAAATTATGAAGAAGAATGCAAAACTTCAAAACACAAATTCTCTCTCTTTCTAGCTTAGATTATGATGATTTAAATAGAAGTAGAGAAAGAGATGTGATTAATGTAGGTCCTCTATTAAATTAATATACAATTGAATTAACTTATAAGAAAAATGAACTGAAAATACTCTGAAACCTTTTGGGAGATCAGGGCAGATCTTTAACTTGAAGGTAAAATCAGAATCTTTAGGAATCAAGTTCCTAAAACACTTCCCTATCTTGAGCAGGCTCAACACAATAATTCTGGTCCAAAAGGATGACAAGAATAATATACATTACTACTAATAATAAATTACTGGCAGTAAGTGGTTCAGTGGATTACCTGGACCTGGAATTAGAAGATTTGAACCCATTTTCAGATATTCTACTGTTTATCTGTTTCTTCCCATGAAAAATGCGGATAATGATAACATAGGGTTATTGTGAGGACAAGAGATATTTGTAAAGTATTCTACAAAAAGAAAGCCTTATATAAATGCTAAATATAATTCTTGTTATTTTTGATAGCCATAATCCTGAGGATAACATATCCATCGCTATTTAGGCTTAGCCTTACTGACAAAGATTAAGTATTTATTAATTATGTATTCACAGAGTTGTGAGAAAAGCACTTGTCATTTAGAAAATATCATATCGTTGTAAATGAGATCACAGATGGTGTGCATAGCAATGAAGAGATCACAAACTAAGGGGCGATTTTGATTTGAAAAGGGAGTTAAATTCAAGGGAACTTAAATATGTTAAGATAGTGGTTTGCTTTAACCTTCCCTAATATGGTTTACCTTACTTCTTTTTCATGACCTGGATTGTTTTCAGTTTCTTCTAGTCTTTTATCTCCAATACTATATAAGAATAAATCCATTTCTAAAACATTACTAGTTTAGCTGAATATTTCAATAACTCATTTTATCTCACAGAGAAAATTCTCACTTGATTGTTCACATGACACAAACAAGAAGGTAGTCCATATTTCAAATATTTGATATGGAATTTCTGTCAAAGTTAAGTAAAATGTCTTAGTAAATGGAACAGGTGGATGGAAAAAAATTCACCACATTTTAAAATAATTCAAAAAAGACTAGGAGAAGGGTATATCAAAACTTAGAAATTTGGGGGCAGCCAGATGGAGCAGTCGATAAAGCACCAGTCTTGAAGTCAGAAGGACCTGAATTCAAATCTGACCTCAGACTTTATTTAACACTTCCTCGCTGTGTGACCTTAGGCAAGTCACTCAACCCCAACTGCCTCAGCCAAAAACCCCCCCAAACAAACAAACAAAAAATAAACTTAGAAATTTTAAGAGTACCTCAGGAGAAATCTGTTTAAATAAAGGTTCTTATTTTAGAAAAATTACATTTATTGGTCTCTTAATGCAGCTTTTAATTTTACTAATATCACTATAAGAAAAGAAAAAGGACAAAGAAATGAAGATGTCATGTAAGGTATTAGTCCCAAAAAGACGATCAGTTCCCTCTCTTCTAGAAACTTATCTCTAGATATTAGCCTTAAGACAAAGTCTTAAAAACATTAATTTTCTTTATAAGTATGCCTTCATTTATGTCTTATCTTCCCATGATTTCACTTTAAGAAGGATTGATGAACTATCATAAGGCAGCTGGCATGATGGTTCTAACCAATACTTGGGCGATTTAAAAAGGGGGTATAATGGGATAGAAGTGAAATGATACATTTGGGTAGCACTGTCTTGTTATTTGAGTAGATTCCATTTTTAGGAGAAATTATTACAATCCGGTGTGTCTTCCTTTCACTTTTCATTTTAACATGTCTCAGGTAACTCCTATATTAAAGCATAGTTTTGCCAAGTTGAAACTCATGACTTTAATATTTTACTTCTAAAAAGGTAATTCTAGTTACTAGCAACAACAGATGCTCTGGTTGGAAAAGATAGTATAAATTCTATTAACTGCTTAACTCCTATTTTCCAATAATTTCATTTCTGTTATGGATCACCTAGACACAGCTGCACAGTGCAGTAAGTAAAGCACTAGATAAGTCTGCAAGATCTGACTTCAAATTCTACATCAGATACTTACTAGTGTGACTATAGGCAAGTGACTTAAATTCTTGCAACCTCAGTTTCTGCATCTGTAAAATGAGGAGGTTGGACTCAATGGTCTTCAAGGTCTCTTCTAACTAACTCAATTACTGTGAAATATGTTCATCCTTGTTTTTTTCTCTCTACTATACTCTCTGGCTCTGAGGAAGGCAAGATTGCATTCAAATTCCCTGAAACATAAGGGTTTCTCTTTTTCTTTAGCTGTCTTACATGAATGTTATTTGCTACAGTCAAAAAATCCAAATAAACAAGACTATAAGTATGTTCAGACAAAATTCTATTTTTGTCATGTACTTTCTGCATATTTTTAAAGTGCATGTTTCTACAAGGCTAGATTTCAACTGTTGGGTGATGGTTGTCATGTGCCAGAAGTATTCATAATTGCTTGCCTTTAATTATGCTATTGAGCTCTTTATCTTCCTTTGATAAGAGTGAGTGGTGTTTACTTGTTTCCCTTTGTTGATGCTAAGTAAGTGTGGGGGGTCAGGTAATTTTTTTCCCATTTCTGTGAAAATGGCCAAACCATAATTTTCTCAGAATTGAGAGGGCCTGAGGCACACTGCTAATTTAGGCAGCTGTACCTAGAATGCATTTTTGAAAGCACCCTTGGTTTAATTGCCATTAAAAAGAAAGGCATGAATAATAGCAAAATATTTTTCCTGGAATTACTCCAAATGACTGGAATAGTGACAGTTCAATCTCTTCTAGAGATAGAAACATTTACTCTCATAAACAGTATGTCTGCATTTCTTAACATCTCCTGGTATCATTGTGGGGAGTGATAACTGTGATTAAACATCAGTGTACAGATAGATGTTCATGTGATTTGAGAAATATGCAGAAACTTTGTCAGTCAAAAAGGAAGGAGAATCAAGTCAAAGCTTGCACCTGATGTTACTGATTCTAAGAGTTTAACAATAGCTGTATGGTGGTGCACTACTTTGATTTAATATTTACTATTTTTTAAAAGTAAAACTGGAACTCAAAATTCTAAGTAACCTATCATGTATTCTAAGACAAGCCTAATTTCTGAAGTTTTTAATTGTAAAAAAAGTTTGGGCTATTGAGCATACAGTTGTGGTATGTGGAAGCCAAAATCATAAATTCAGTAACAGTGATGAAAAATTCATATTTATGTAAAAACATAGAACTCAAAGATTTGCAATGGGTAAAAATTGAAAAGAGGAAAAATCAGGCTTGATCTCAGGAGAAATATCTTCCTTATTGCATGGGAGATTCCTCCTTAATAAGCACTTTCAAGTAGTGGATGGATGACCATTTATTTATTGGATAGGCTGGAATTAGGGACTCTATTTTATGTATGGGTTGTATGAGATAGCTCCTTAGTGGCTTATCAACTCAAAGATTTGTTGAAAGTAATTAGTTGTTTTCAATCATTAGGGGGTAGGAAGAAAGAAGAACAAATTAAGAAATATTCTTGAACACTAAGAGCTTACCTTCTAATATGGATGAAAGGAAGAAAAAAATTGAGATACATGTTGGAAGGTAGGGCACAAAATAAGAGAAGGAAGAAGGCAAGGCAATAGGGAAGTGCTTTTGCTAAGGTCAAAAGAACTCATGCAGGATATAAAAGAAAGGAGGAAGGAGCTTCTAGGGATTAAATATAATATGGTTTCTATTTTGTAGCCTGACGGAGACCGTCTAACTTTCAGAAACTTAGCAATACTAGAACAGAGTGCTGGCAATGTTTCCAATCTAATTGCCACTGATCTTATTAGAACTTCACAATGTGTGTATGTGTATATGTTTCCCAAACATTTCTCAAAGTCTCTAGTAGCATCTCCTATGTCCAAAACAAAAGCATGGGGGTACATCTCTTCTCCACTTGTGGATAACATAGCTAAGAAATCTCACTTTGCCATCTCTATTTCTGTTAACGTCTCTGTTTCTCCATCTTAATCCTGGCTGTTCATCTTTCTCTCCTTTTTTCTCCTTCCCCACCCTCTTCTTTTGCTGAGTGTAAGGTGGTGGTGAAGAAATCCTGATGGGTTATGACAAAGAAATTCTTCTTTTGAAATCTGACATATGACTTGGGTATCAAATAAAATTATTTTACATGACAGACTGCTAAACCTTTCTAATAGCCTTAGAGTAGAGTTGATGAAGGGCTTGTTAAAATAAGGCTAGATTTCAAATTTAGGGCCTGAAGCAAGGGGCCAAGGGACAACTCAGATCTGGACAACTCCTTCTTTCTGGATGGCATCTGAATGTGTCTGCCTTAAGCTAGAACCATAAATTTCTGGCAACAGGATTAACTGTGTGTGGCATTTTTTATATTTCTCCCAAACTTAGCACACACTGATGATGCCCTATGTATGATCCAAGTACAAGAGACCCTCTGCTTTAACGGGGGATATATTCTCGTGATTGCTACCAACAAGGAAGTCTGCAAATCTGCTACACTGTGCATAAATACAGATGAAAGGAGATTTGTTTCAGACATATAAAAGCTAACACTATCTTTCCAAAGCTAGCTCTTTTTTTCAATTATCTTTTAGTTTTTCTCATTATGTCAGGGAAGAACCTGTTATTAGGTGGTAATCTCTCCTATTGATAACTGTTAAGCTCCAAATAATGTTTAACCAAAGAGGATCACTATTTTTTAAATACCTTTTTTTTGGGGGGGGGGTAGCACAATGTCTCCATCTAATTTACTGAATGAGGCAAGATATCCTTTATACACTCTGTAGCAGAAGCGTGGAAGTTCGACATTGCCAGAAAACTAATGTTAATGACACGTTGATGGAGCAAAAGGCAAACATTTAAAAATGGAAAATTCAAAGCTACAAATGATGAAGAATTCCTATATTTATTTTCTGTACTATTTGGTTGCTTTTTTATTTGCAACAAATATTGCAAATATTTATAATATTATGGTCAATATTAAACAAGTAACTCATATCAAGTTGATATGACAATCCACAATGTTGAAATGACTTTTAAAAGTGATCATTAAACCAATTTCCATAATTTCTGAGAAATCAAGGAGAAAATGAAAATTTCAGAGGACTGAAGACTGGCAGCTATTTCCTTACTAATACAAAAAAGGGAAAAGGGTAGAGTATAGAAACTTAGACCACTGAGGTTGATAAAATTTGAGAATGGATCCAACACTTAGAAAATAAATTGATGACCACCAGGAACCAATACTGGTTTATTAAAAATAAGATCAAAATAAACTAATTTCTCGTTGCATAGGCTAAATAGGTCATTAAAATGCACAGACATAGTTTACCTTGATTTCAGTAAGGCATATGACAAAATCTTTTATGATACTCTTGTATATGAGATGGAAAAATGAAACTGTGTTGTTTGATGATACTGCTGAGGGGGTACATAACTGATAGAATCACTTTTACGCATGGCATGACTAATAGATTAATGAAAATTTGGAGAGAGATTTTTAACAACATGCCAGAGGGCATATCAAATAGTTCATAAATGATGTGAATGAAGACAATTAAGGTATGTTTATTTGAGTTTATCAGATTTTTCAGAGGACAGTTTTAAAAGGAGTAATGCTGGATGATAGAATCAAGATTTACAAAGATCTCAATGTGCTAGAAGGATGAACTAAAGTAAACAAGATGAAACTTAATAGGGATAAACATAAAATCCTTCATTTAGGCTAAAAGAAACTTCAATTTTTTGATGTATAACTAGGGAAAATCTGGATTTGGCAGAAGTTCATGTGAAAAATATCTAGGGTTTTTAACTGACTGCAAGTTATTATGAGACTAACAGTTTCATGTAGCTTCTAATAATTTATATAATGCTAGATATCCTTAATAACTGGGTTAATAATCTTAGGAAGAAAGCTTATGGTTCCCTACGTTTTGCCTTGCCCTGACTACATTTGGCATTGTATTCAGTACTGGGTGTCATGAGAAACACCAGCAGATTAGTGTATAAGCAATGAATAATCATAGCAGGATACTTGAAACCATATAAATATTAAAAAAAAAAAAAACTATGGGAGTCAACTAGTTGGCGCAGTGGATAGAGCACCAACCTGAAGTCAGGAAGATCTGAGTTCAAATCAGGCCTCAGACACTTAACACTTCCTGGCTGTGTGACCTGGCAAATCACTTCACCCCAATTGCCTCAGCAAAAAACAAAAACAAAAAACTATAAATAAAATGCTGAAGAACATAAAAATTAAATGGGGGCCATGTGATTAAAGTAAGCTCTACAGGGGACAACTAGAAACATTGAATAGAAATTCAAACAAATTATATATTGATTCATTATTAGAAGAATATTTAAATTAGAGCTTTCAAAAGTGGAATGGGATGTCTGATAAGGTAGTAATTCTATGCCACTGGAAATGTTCAAGAGAAGGCTGAGCAAATATATATCTCAGAAAAATAATAATGAAGATTCATGTACTGAGTAAAAAGATACAGAAGATTAGTGTAACTGATTTTTTTTTTTTTTGACTTCAGAAATCCTATGAATGACCATTAATAGAATAACTAAGGAATTTTTCCTTTAACAAACCTGTGTATATTTATCTATCTAGATTAAGAAGACATTCTTCTATTTGGGTATCACAGGAATGTCATGAACAACAATGAGGAAAAAATTAAGTCATGTGATATGCTTTGACAAAATTATATTAGGCTTAAGAAACAGTTTTATGCATACTTACTGTTCTTGCACTGACAGATTCGGCAGCCATTGTGATCAAGTTTGAAACCGTAAATACAATCCTTTTCTGTCAGATTACAGTTAGATAAGACCCCACAAAGAGGTGGATCAACTGTAATGTATGATGGTTCTAAGAATAAAAGAGAAAAAAAATTCTTGAAACACATATGTATCTGATACAATAACATTTAATCTTGAAAAAGCATACTAAGAAATCTGGCAAAGTGGCTGAAGGAAAACCACAAACTTTCCTATCCAGGATCTTCAGAAAGACCCAGGATCTTTCCTATTCAGGATCTTTGTTTGAACCCAGCAACATTATCTTTTTAAACTGATGAGGATGCTGGGCTAGTAACTAATAAATTATATAAATTTGTTTATGCATTATTTGTTCCCTCCCACCCAAACAGGAAACATAAATGATAAAAGCATCATGGAAAGTGGACAAGAAAGATCAAAAGTCCATTCATTTATCTGCTTTTCTTCCTATTTTTTTTTTTTTTTTGCCAGCTAACCATTATTCCATCATTCTCCAGAGCAACTTTCCTGGGACAAAGAAAATACTCTCTAATGTATTCAGTAGAATGATTTTGAAGTTCCATTAATTAATCCATTAAAGATATCTGTCTTTCATTTTCTACAAAGCATATTACTGCACACACGTAACTTTATATTGATTAAGTGTATATGGTGTTCAAAGTTCAAATGAGTGTGAAATAAAATGTAGAAGTTTGGGGAAGAAGAAAAAACACCTATTCTCACATTGAGGGGAAGCAGGAGGACCTTCTGATACTGTGAAAAGATTCCTGCAGAAACTGTGATAAAAATTAATGCTGTGCCATAAAAGACATGTTAGGTGTTAACTGGCTCTAGATACATAGAAAATGTCAAGTAATATGTCTAATTTGGTCAAAAGGCAAATTCCTATAATCTCTAGGTCTGAAGAACATAGTCAAAGAGATAATGAGAAAATAATATTAATGAATTTTATGCAATTTATTCCCCCCCATAGATGCCATGCATGTTCTTTATACATGGCAAGTTATTCCTTATAACATATCTCTGAAGGAACAAAAAGAATGTTTGTATATACCTTTTTTTTTTTAATAGTTGTAAAGTATGAGGTTCAGAGAACACAAATGACTTATCTAAATTTACATAGCAATTCAGTAGCTGGTTAAGAATAGAATAGACCAGTGGTTTTCTGATACAACCCAACATAGTAACCATTAGTCTATAATGTTTTTTAAGTTGCCTCCCCTTTCCCATGGAAGGGGAATCAAAAAACAAAAAAACAAAAAACGAAGAAGAAGCTCATTGCATTTTACCTGTAATTGTCAGAACAAGATTTTGAGCTTTTTTTTTTTTTTTTCAATTTTCTAATGTGGTACAGTTATTAAAATCTCTTCAGGTAGTAATTTACCATGGTATATTGCAATAATGAATTTAGTGGTGTTCTACAAGGAAAAATGCTTACAGATTATGCAATCTTTGCTTTTTAATACAACATGCATATTTTGTGCAACATTTTGTATTATTAGGATAACTTTCTTGTGCTGTAATTTAATGTGTCCTCTCTGACTGAAGTACAAGATGAGATACCTAGAATCTCACAAAAAAGAGATATTGGCTAGATTTTAAGCAATATTCACCATATTTTAGATGAAATATGACATCACCATTTTCCTATAGTGCCTTAAAATTCATCTTAAGCAGATAAAATTTCCTACTTAAGAGTTTTTCCATCTAGTTCTATAAAAAAGCACTGAATTCCACAGTGGATATTCTGGTTTGTTTTGTTTTTTTTTTTAATACAGATTTATATCTGCCTAAGTGTCCATACTTGTACTTTTTAAAAGATTCTGTGAGTGACTTATAAAACTATATGGTCAAAAAAGACTATCAAATACTATTCAATTTTTTGTTCAGCTTGACATATGAAACAAGTATGCTTTTCCATTAGTGCTCATACTATTTAGAATGACAAAGATGCCATTTCCAACCACAACCTTTAGTCACAAAGCCATCATTCCCTTGGGAAGTTACTTTCTATTCAGAAGCACAAGACTTTGAAAACAGCCTAATACAAAAGTAAGAATACAAAATACAGTCTACTCCAGAAAAGAACAAGTTCCATAGGGCTGAGATTTTGGTTTTTGGCCCCTGCATAACACATGTAGATAGAATGCTGGATTTGGAGTCAGGAAGACCTTAACTAAGGATTTGGGCATTTCTTAGTCACATAACCCTGGGCAAGTCACCCAACCTTTCTCAGCCTCAGTTTTAGAATCTGTAAAATAGAGATAAAGATGGAACCTACCTCACAGAACATTGTAAAGATAAAAATGATATAATACAAGATATCCCAGAAATCTGAGCAAACTCACTTAAAACTACACTCAGACTTCTAGGACACCCTGTACGTATAAAGCACTTTGTAAACTTTAAGGGTATATCTATCTATCTATCTATATATATCTTGTAAAATACTTTGAAACTCTTAAGATTAAATACACACACATACATACATATATATGTATATATGTATGTATATATTTAAATGTATAAGTATGTGTGTGTATGTGTATATATATGTATATATATATATATATATATATATATATATATTTAGCCTTAAAGTTTTCAAAGTGCTATACACACATATATGCACATAACACACATATGTATATGTATATGTCATAAACATGTAACATATATTATATATACACAATGAATGATGGCTATCATTACTTTATTATTCTGTTAGTATGAGCACTAATGGAAAAGCATACTTGTTTCATATGTCAAGCTGAACAAAAAATTGAATAGTATTTGATAGTCTTTTTTGACCATATAGTTTTATAAGTCACTCACAGAATCTTTTAAAAAGTACAAGTATGGACACTTAGGCAGATATAAATCTGTATTAAAAAAAAAAACAAAACAAACCAGAATATCCACTGTGGAATTCAGTGCTTTTTTATAGAACTAGAAAAAAGATTTGCACAGGGCAAATGAAGTCCTTATCATTACGATTCAGATGAAAGTTATCTCCCCTTCAAAATGATCTTTGCCTTGATCTCTTTTTTACATTCTGTTATCCTACCTGTGTCACAGACATTTGGAAATTTCTTTCCCTGCTGATAGATGGCAAAGATGGCATCCTACTGATTTTTGTTCTCTACTGCAATGCATGTGATACATACTTAATGAAATATTTTAAAATTAAATTGAACTATTTTTAGAGAAGGACTAGAATAAGTTTAGTATATAGTCTATATATCCCTCTTATGTGCAAATATAATACTGCTACTGCTATTCTGTCATTTTTGAATTCTGTCCAGTTGTGGTGATGATTCAGTTCAATTAAATTTAACAGGGATTTACTAAGGGCCTTTATATATGGTACTGATTAGTTTGTGCTATTCTCTGGTTCCCCTGCTGACTAATGGTTCACAAATGTAAAATGGCTGCCTAGTATTAGGGTTACAATGTGAAACTGAAACAGAACAAAATTACTTATCAGATATGAGGGTCAACCATAACACTGGTCCATTAGCATGATGCTTCAATTGGTTAAGCTAACAAGCAACAAACATATATAACTATACATAAAAAGTGGGCTAAACTTTTTAATAACCCATAGCACTCAGCACAATAATTTACTGAATAAATGAATTCTGCAAGTCCTATTCTTACTACATATGTAACCTGTGTGAAATTTATAAACTCTGAGGTAATGCAGGTTAAATTCTGAATTTCATGATTTAATATAATAGGCAAAATTTATTTTTCTTTCATTAAAATATTGTCCAAGATCTCACTGGCAATAAGAGGCAGAACAATGATTCAAATAGATTCTCTAACACTTATGTTAGTGGAAGTGAACAATAAATTCCATATTACAAATATCTCCAAGACTTAACAGAATCATTGAGTTTTACAGAACCATAGGAATCTTAAAGATCATAAATCCCCTCCTTTCATGAGCAAGAAAGTCAGTACCTGGAGAGTGCCTTGCATCAAGGTCAAATAGCTATCAAAGTTCATACTAAAACTAAGAAACAAATTCAACAAATTATGTCACTTATGGAAAGAACCAACTCTGAAATGACTAAGTACTTTCCCTATAAATTAAGTAGAGCACAGAATTATAAATAATGATATTAATAATTCATCTTAGATATAAACATTTTTACACTGTCTTTTTTGTAATATTTGGCAAGAAATTATTATAAGATTTTTAAATGGAAGGAATTGTAGACTGAAAATAGTCCAACCTCCATTTTACAAAGAGAAGTGACTGCTCAAGTTTATATAGTTAATAAGTAGCAAAAGTGGGATTTTTCATTTCCACTAACAACAAATCCAGCACCCTTTTCAAGGAACAATATTTTTTTCTTTGTAAGAAAATTCTTCAAATATGAAGGGAAATATAAATCTAACTTCAAGTCAACATCTCCTTTTAGATTCGATGGCAAGTGTCCTACATGTTTGATGTGGTTGTCATTGGAACAGTCATTCATTCATTCATCCATCCAAAAAACACATAACACTTTAAAAAGTGCAATGATTCTGTAATAGCCACATTTTAGAGGCAATCTTGGTTGTTGCCTTCTAATATTTCTCCTAGGATGGATTGTAGTTTCACTTTAATGTACTTCATGATGATCTTTGATCTTCCCTTTTCCATACCTTATTTCCCCCTAAAATTTTAGGCCACACCTATACTACATTTCCATAACAAAATTACAACAGAAATACAAAATGATCTATCAACTATAGAAAAAGCTTAATCACACTGCATAAAAGGGAGTTAAGTCTGTGCTTCCCTTCAAGTTCAACTTTTAGACTTCAGAACTTGGCAATGCTGAAACTATTCAGCAATGAGTGTTTTTTTTTTTTTTAAGTAGTTTTAGAAAAAAAAGTAGAGTGACACTATTGAGTGCAATATAAAATTCTAAATGACAGAGATGAGACAACTCTTTGGTACTTTGTATTTCTAGCGATAATTATTCAAGTTTTGGATCTTTATAGACTAGCCTCAGGAGTGAGACAGAGGCAGAGCCAGAGGAATGTTTAATGGTGTTCTTCAAAGGCAGTTTTTGAAAAGGGTATAGGTATTTCCAAGAATCAAGAGTCATAGCTGATCTTGTCATTCTGCAATACCTTGAAGCATTTGAGATTTTATCAGGATAGGTAATTCCCTTCAGCAATGCAGATTATGAGTCCTTTATATCTTAAGAGATGATGTTTGAGAGTTTTTGTGGCCAAAAAAAATATCACATTGAAACCAACTTTGTGGTAAGCCTCTCTAAATTCAAATAAGAGGTATGTCCTTGGACATATAATCCATTGTCAGCCTCATACTTGAAGTCTATATGCACTCCACTGGCATTCTTAAATCATTTCTATGTAACATCGAGCTATCAGAGGATTTTGGCGAATATTGTTAGCATGCACTTTAAATTATTCTGATAGGTTCTGATCCAAAGAAGCCTGAAGAAGTTCTACTTAAGTATGAACTCTGAATGAAAAAATGCACTTTGTTTTCTCAAAAGAAAGGAAACAATGCTATTTCATATGTCTTATGGAGAATGTTAGATTGTTACTTAGTAAAAACTCACTGGTCTCTATAGCCCTGCTCTGAGGACTCAAAAGACCTAATTCCTACATAAATAATTGCTTGAAATCCCAGTGATAATTTTCTCCCCCAGATTTTTATGCTAATATTATAGCCCTGGGAGAACATATATGATGTATTAATCTTATCAGAGAACACATAATTTCCAGGATAGGAGATCTTTATCATCTTTTCTCCATAAATAAAGTTGTTTGCTTTTTGTGGGTTTTTTTGTGGGAGATTATCAGTTCAAAATATTCTGCTGAGATTTTTGGAGGCACAAAACATGACTGTAGATTCATATATATTATCTAGAGCAAAGAAAATAGTCACCACTGATTTAAATAAATAGAGAGGTGACAATGGATCGCTTTCCCCAACTGAGAAATTATTTGGGGTTGCAATCTTTACTACCAATACTGTTTTTTCCATTTAGGGTTAAATAAACTTGGGAATTGAAGTACTGCTTAAAGAATCACCCTGAAATTCCCATTTTATCTTGTATTGAATCAGCTGAGGAATTAAAGAAATACCTTAAAGTCCTCCAAAGGAAGAAGGCTTGAAACAGCAGGAATTCATTGTCTTTGGCTACAACTATTTCTAAAGGGAACCCTGGAACAGCTTCTTTGTGGAGGATTCTAGAAATATTTTCTGAGCCTAGAAGCAATAAAGAACAAAAATGGATGTTTGTTACATCTATATCCAGTTTGCGTTTCCCTACCCTAATATTTTGTGGGGATTGGTCCATATCTCAATTTGTTATTCTACCAAAAACCCCACTTAACTAAAGTAACTCTTAATCCTGATTTAAATTGGGGAAACAGCTATCAGGTTTTTATTAAACACTATTAAAAAACCCACATAAATAATAGCATAAGTGAGCAAGTACTACTTTTCTTTTATTTAAAATTTTAGATCATATAGGCTAGGCACCTCTTCTCTCATCAGTAAACATTTCTGAGATGCAGAGTTCATTTAGCTTCTCTAGTTTTTTCAAGAAGGAAGCCATCAGCCATCAAATTCCCATATACTAACACTTGGCATTTTTGTAGTGTTTTTCTTTCAGGAGACTCAAATATTCTCAGGATAATACTTTCCCAACATCATAATGGGAAAAGCAAAGCAAAGCAATGGTAATGAAAATGAATAAGATCACACAGAGATTCCCAGTCTTCTTGAGTCCAAAGCCACAATACTAGACAGCAGTTCAAGAATGTATATTCAATTGATATTTGGTGATTCATGAGAGAGAAATCATAACTATGAGTGATCCAGACCTTTTATTTTCTTGCTTTTGGTTATTTCATTGCTAAATAGTATAACCACTCATGGGAGGCAAAAGAGTCAATTTTATAAAGCTGGAATACAACACTGTTCAACTATCAATTACTATTACATTAGTTATATCACCCCACTGAATAGCATGGCCATCTTTTAAACAGGCTAGAATATAAAGAAAGCCCTTCTGATCATTGTTTATTTTAAAACAGGTATTGTATTATTTTCTACTTGAGGCAATTGCTTAAATAGTTTACTTAGAAGGTTGATTTTTACGTGGTGCTTTCCTGGATCTCCACAGCTTAGAAATAATTTCTCCACCATCAGATCTGTGCTTAAATACTCTTTTTTCAAGCTTGGGTTACATTTATTTATATACCTGATACATGCCCCTTCTAGAATGTAGAGCTGGCACTATATATTTTTTTCAATTGTGTAGTCCCAACAGTAGGAGACAGCATAATGCAATGACATATAGTGCCTCCGAAGTCAGAAGACCCAAGTTTAAATCCTGCATCTGATATTTGCTCCCTGTAAGACCTTAGGCAGATTACTGAGACCTGAGCCTTAGTTTCTCCATATGGAAAAGCTCTGGATCTATGATGGAACAATGTTGAAAAGAAGATGGCTTAAATGAAGATTTTTGACAAAAGCTATGACTCTCTATTTATCCAATAGTTTTGATTTGATCTATGTTTTTTTGTTTGTTTGTTTTTGCTTATTCTAATGGTGATGATTCTTCTTGAATTACATAGTATCATTCTGGAGAAATCTGCCCTCTATTTCTGGATATGATAAGCAATTCTAAGCATTGGTGAGAACCTGGTGATAGAACACAAGCTGGTAATCCTATGTAAAAAATATGCCCGTGGGTGCCATGCAGGACCGCATAAAGCAACATATCAATGTAGTCCTTGGATTACACTTACAGATGTTAAATAACTGGGTTGGGAAGAAAGGGAATTTCCAGTTGGGACCCAGAAATCTTTGGGTCCTTTGAACTATCATTCAAATCCTGACTTTGGTCTTTAGCTACAACAAATAGTCTGGAGCTTACACTGTATTCTTATCAACTCAGTGACCACTAATGAATATAAATGATTCTCATTAACGTATTAGTCATCTTTTAAGAAACACAGTTATCCTACTCCTTCTTGGCAACTATTGTTTTAGATGGATGGATGTGTGAGGGTGTTTCCTGCTTTTTCACTCCGAGTTCCCTATGGGCCGGTTCCAGCACTGGCTGGCACAGAAGCCTTGACCTATTCCACTTCTGATCTGGATTGGTTTGCTCTACCTCGGGTATCCTAATGTCCCCAACCACCACCACCACTCTCCACCCTCAGCCAGGACTCACCATATTGATGCCAGACTTAGTCCCTAAACATCCAACTGGATTTTGCCCTACTGCAGATAAGAACTCACAAGCTCTAGCAATCCATTAAGTCTCCGCTTGTCCAATAGCAGGAATTTTAAGTGTACCCCATCATACCTAGCCTGCTTTAGATGGATCTGAAGGAACAAAGATCTTCCTTTTCAGAAATTCAGATTCTTACTCTGTAAAACATTGGGTTTCACTTTCATGCTCCTTTTACAAGATAAGAAAAAGGAAACAAAGAAGGAAGTTAGAGTAGCTCAGTAACCTTTTCATATTTACTTTTTGGCTCTGGTAACATCTTGTATTTTTTAACACCTTTTCTCTATGGTTTCTCAGTATGTTTGCTGATTTCAAGAAAGCATACTGTGAATTAAGTTTCATTTTCAGACACATTTCATATAATCTCTTCCCAATGATGGATTCTCCTGGATTTGGATAAGCCACATGGTCATCTAATGAATGGGAAAATTAAGAGTCTGCCAAGCTGCATTCATAGCATACATAGCACCTTAATAGCTAAATATATCAGGCTTCACCTAAGCTAGGCAATGGTCTGTGGGCTGTGCAGATCATAAGATCTGTGATAAAGCTTGCTACTAGAAAACCTAAAGAGACAGATTATCTGTTTTATTCTATATCCATACTTGGTTCTATGACTACAATGTCTGTTTAAATATGACCTATTTGATATGGAGTCAGAAAAATGTCAGCCTAACTGTAAGCAAGAGGTTGTTGTATGATTAAGATGACATTTTCCCAAATAAAGCTATGTAGGGGAAATTGCTGTACATGGAAAGAGAACAAGAATCCCATAAAAATCCCCTAATCTGAGAATGGGAATTCCCAGGATGAAAGTTTGTGTGTTTAAATCTCATTGAGCCATGGAAACTGAACCACTGTAAATGGAATTTTCAAATTCTTCCAGCCTGTGCATGTTTCATTATCCTTTACCCAACCCCTTTCCCCTTTTTATATTTTTCTCACCATACCATTCTCCTGCTTAGAATTTCTTTCAGCATTTATATAAATGTTCTGCTTAAAAGTAGAGGTTACAAAAATGTTCCCTGGAGTTGTTCTTTGTTACAGTCAGATACAAAAGCAACCATATTCATTTTACATTTATTTATCCATTTTGTATGCTATCAGCAGGGAATTTTAGCCTTTGTCTTTATTTTTTTCCTATTCAATTACACCTAATGTAGGTAACAGAAAAACAGCCACTGCTGATTTCTTTTTTTTTCTCATGGGAGAATCCAGATGTAAAAACTCCTATACTTGTACATCAGTAAAGTAGCCTGGAATATTAACAGGTTAAGTAACTTGCACATGCTTGCTCTCAGTCTTTCCATCTGTCTGTCTCTTTATGTCTGTATCTATATCTCTGTCTTTGTCTCTCTGTCTGCCTCTCTCTTTTTCTGTGTCTCTGTCTCTTTATATCTGTGTCTGTAGCTCTCTCTATGTCTATGTCCATATCTCTTTCTTTTCCTCCTTCCTTCCCTCCTCCCTCCTCTGTCTGTCTGTCTTTTTCTTTGTCTCTCTCTTTCTATGTCTCTGTTTGTTTCTGTGTCTCAGAAATTATATGTCAGAGATAAAACTTCAGCCCAGGTCTTCCTGACTCCAAGGCTAGATGTCTATTCATTATTTACTATACATCTTTTTGCCATAGATAAAAAGCCTATTATCCTAATATCATTACAAGATAAAAAATCTTTAAAATAGTTTTTAGCTAGAATTTATGCAGTACTTTAAGGTTTGCAAAGCTTAACAAATACCATCTCATTTTATCCCTATAAAAACCTCATAACAATAGAGGTAAGGTGCTATTATCTCCTTATTGTAGATGAGGAATCTGAGACAGAAGTTAAATGACTTGTCCAGAGTCACACAGTTTGCAAATGTCTGAAAGTGACCTGAGAACTAAGGTTTTCAGGACTCTTGATCTATTGCTCTATCTACTGAACCATCTACCTACTTCCTTTAAATAGTCTTTAGCATCCTCTGTAGTACAATTTTTCAGGGGCAGGACTCAAGACATTTACCCAACTTAATAAAAGGGAATGAAGAAGAATCTGGTTTTTCAATGCTTTGGCTTCTATCTGTAAACTCAATTGTATTATTAATTTGTAGTGAATCATAGAATATATTATATAGGGATTATAGCTTTATCAAAATTGACTACTTTTAAAACCATAATTTTATGGCAGTCAAAAAAAGGGATATATTGTTATGGTAGAAAGGTGAAAGCAAGAAAGCAGGAATAAATATAAATGCAGTAGTTTTTATATAGCAGTATGGTTTAGCTCATGGGCACTTTGGCATATATATATAGTAACAACCCACTTATCTGGAAGGTCAGGCTTCTGGTAATCCCAACCCTTTGGAACAGGGCCATGTACCCAAAAGAAGAACTCTGATCATTTGAAATAGATGTACTTTATTCCAAAGGGGAGGCCCTGAAGATATTACTCATAGCCTATTTACTCTTATTTAACATACAATTCTTAACAAGCTTAAAAAAATTTGCTTTCTTTCTCCTTATAGAGTAAGGAAGTAAAGATAAGAAGTAAAAATTTGAAAGACAAATGTCAAGATAAAAACAAACTCAATATACAACAATACATGGCAATAACTTCAAGGTCTTGCCTCTTTGTACTGAGTGACCCATCAGATGACCTGTGCTATATATTATTTTTTATCAATGACATGAATGAAGGTGTGGAGGGAAAAGTTATCAAATTTTCTGACAACACAGCTGGAAAGGATATCTAACAGGTTGGATAGTAGTTTGAATAGATGATCTCTAGGGTACTTTTCAGGCCTAAAAGTCTGTGAGCTTATCAAGCTGGTTTCTTATGAAGAAGGATAATCTTTAATGGGGAAAAAAGTCTGTTTCCCATGAATGATAAAAATTGGCACCCTGAAAGTGGACTGCTCAGTCATCAAAAATGCTATGGCCTTAAAGCACCCTAAATCCTATCTACATTTCTCAAAAGATAATCCTTATCATTAAAAGTCAGGACTTGCTAAATGGTCTTAAATAGCGGGCTGGAGTACATGGCAAGGCCCATGCTTTCCCATCAGGGAAACAAATAATGTCTATTTCTGTTCCCAAACTAATTGCAGCATGTGCATAGGGCCTCTCACAGTACTTGGCAAATAGCAGACACTTAGTAAATACTATGGTATTGATTGATATGTGAACCAGCTGAGAATTCTTTTCAAGAATCCTTGTGTCCTGCTTCATAATCTGACTGCAAAATCAAGGGCAGAACTTCTATGGAAATTCTCTGTTGGGCTGGCAGATGAACCATGGAATGAAGTATTAAAGTTATATGGCCGCAGTAGCTTATGTTGTGAACTTGCCATTTCTACCTTATAATTCTCCTTGGGAACTCTAGATACTGTATAGTACAGAAATGGTCAGAGACAACATTTTTTTTTCACAAGGTAAGACAGAAAATGTAAGATAGGTTATATTTCAAAAGAAAAGTGATGAATCTGGCTGAATCACAAAAGTGATGAATCCTAACATCAAACTATGGTTAATTTTAAAATGTGTAAATGATTTCTTTTTTGAAATGTAATTATAAATAGGATACACCTGAAAATTTGCTAAGGGATGTCTTGTTAATTTCAGACTCAACATGTTCAAAAGGGAACTCATCTGGATTTGAGAAATTAAGTTGTCTCACAGCCAACCTAATGCCTGAAATCTTGACATCATTTTTGACTTATCCTTTTTCTCCATATCCACTCATCAACTCCATTTTTGGGAGGTTCAAATTATCTTCTGAATTTTCCCCTGACTTTTCATCCTCACTGTCTTTACTCTAATTTAGATTCTTATCAATAAGCCTCACACTTGCATTACTGCAATAGCCTTCAATTTGATCTCTGTGATCCTAATCTTTTTGCTTTCCCAAAATACCCTGTCAAACTAATTAAAAAAAACTTTTCTTAAAAAATCTTCAGTTTGAATAACCTTGAAAAATCTTTTTGAAAAAAAAAACAACCAATATTCTCTATGATATATCAATCAATCAATTAATTAATCAACAGCTATTCATTAAGCCTTTATGTTCTGGGGATTATAAAGACAAAACAAATGAAATAATATTCTTCTTTGTGCTCTCCTTGCTTGCAATGTCCTCTCTTCTCCCTTCTGTCTATTTAAATCTTAAGCAATTTCCAAGGTACAGTTTGAAGCTCACAGATGAAATCTTGCCTGACTACTTTAGCCCTTACTGATTTTCCTGTTCTTTGAACTTCTACCGTACTCATTCTCTGTAACATGATTTGACTCATATACTCTGTTACTTTTTATCACTGTTTTCATATGTGTTTGTTTTGTGTTCTCATTTGTACTGTAAATTCTGAAGAATGGAATTATGTTTTACATTTAGGATCAAGACTTCTAGAACTGGAAGGTCATTTTATCTGACCTATCACCTGATGCAAGAATTTTTCCCCCTATCTGTTGAGTGCAGTGCCAAGTACATAGCATCATCTCAATACATACCTTTTGAAAACTAAAATTTTCTTTTTAATTACATGAATAACATGAGAACTGTGAGTAAATATAAGTGTTGTAAATAATAAATGCTTGTTGAAATGAATTACTTGAATTGATTTTGACAATGATATTTTAAAACTTGGGATCAAATAATTAATGATGCAGCATGGTGTAATGGATAGAAAGTTGCCCTCTAACTCAGAAAGATCCTGAGTTTAAATCCTGTTGCTTATATATACTGTCAATGAGATCCTGGAAAGATTATTTAACCTCTCAGTGGTATAAGACAAGTCTCTAAGACTTTTAAGTTGCAGAGAAAATACCAATCTGTACTCAAAATTCCCGATTATCAATTAAGCTTGCAGTGTTTGGGGACTAAAGTAGTAACTACTGAACTGCAAGGGATCTCTTGGAACTACTGACTGCCTGCTGCCTGAATGAAATACTAAGAACCATTTAAAATAGAAGATGCTCACATGGGAAAAAATTGTTGAAGAATTTTCTATTAAGAATGTAAGCTCCTTGAAGGAAGAGATTGTTTCACTGTTTGGATATACATCTCCTGTGCCTATAAACACACTTCTTAGCACATAGTAGGCACTTAATAAGTGATTGTACAAATAATCATAGGAACTATCAAACTTCTATCATAGAAGGCATTTTATATAGTGATAGTTTGTTTTCAATAATCATAAAGGCACATTTGAATGGATAAGTTCTGATATGTTCTTGTAAACTAGGATCCAAATTGAGATAAGAGGCCATGTAGTTCAATAATATTAATTTATAGTCATACTTCTTGGTTTAAGGAACAAATAAACAACAATCAATTACATGAAAATCATCATCAAATGTTTTAAACGGAGGCAGGTTCAAATCAATCCATTTCATAGAATTAAAGCACAATGGGAAAGAAAGTGAAGAGAAACTCTTTAGAATAGGAAGTATCTAGTATGTACATCAGGATTGCAGAAAAGTCTACATGTTGTGAAGAGTAACTGCAAACTTTCAATCATAACAACTTGAATTAAAAAGCCCCAAACTAAATAAATTCTAATATCCTGATCAAGGGATTTTGGGGGGAAAACGGTGGAATTCTTGCTTGAAGAAAAAAAAAAGTTCCATAACACTTTCCTGAAGGGAATGTCTCTTAATAACCTTCATTAACTTCTGTTTAGTTGCCTGAGAGTTGTCTCTCATCCAAAAAAAAGTTGAACACTGCCCCAATAGAGTATGTGTTTATTTAAGCTTGTTGGAAAAACATTCCTATCATTTCAAGAATGACTAAATATTTTTCATTCACATAGTTGGCATTCCAGACTATGTTTTCCCGCCTCTGTTGATTAAATGAAAATTAGCAGCCCAAGCCTGAACTTTGAGATTCACTTACTGAGGACATGTACTTAGCAGGGAAATTATGAGGCTCACAGTAATAATTCCTTTATAGGCATGGGATGTAGAAACTACAGGAAGTAAACAACAAACTACACCCTTCCACATACACTTCATTAGGCTTCGTCCTCATCAATTAGGATTGGACTTTATAAAGTCAGAAGGAGAGTTTTCTCAAGAGACCATTTTAGAATTAATGTTTGACCAAATCTAAGTTTGATCACACCAGAGATTTAGAATTTCAGGCAATGTCAGAAAATCTTCCTTTTCACTTATATAAGTGCAAGCTAGAATAATGACATTAAGACAAATCAAATAACAACCATTCTTTTTACATGGAGAGAGATGTAGAGTCATAGAATAACCAAACCCATCAGTAAAATTTTTCTGCGAGACTACACCAGCTCCCCAAACTTCATATCAATTTTTGTTTAAATAAAAATCACTAGTCATATATAATCACCACAGACATTAATGGATACCTGAACCCAATATCTGAAATAGATACAGAACAATTTTGTTATATGATTGTCAAAAACAAGTCTATAATGCAAACATTTCAGCAGAGAAACTCTTATCTACATATCTCATATATATGTATGTATATATATGCTATACATACATATATATGTGTGTTATATATATATATATGTATATATATATAACACACATATATATGTATACATATTTAGTAATCTATTTCTTCAAAGTTATTCTAAGTAACCAAAGAAAAGTAACCCATGAAAAGTTTCCAAAGATCTCAGTTAAAGTCTTTCCCTACATGGTCATTTATTATGTATCTATCACTCCATATGCAGCCTTATTTGGACAAACAACAACAAAAAAAGACTGATTCTGTGCTTCAATTGCCTTTTATGGAATTAAAGAAATAGGACTAGTTTCCAGTATACTTAGAGTTAAGGGATGAAAACAAATACTATGAATATTTTATTATTGGTGCCTTACTAATAATAGCAGTGTGTCCAGCACTGCCACAGCACACATAGATTTAGTTTTGACCCTTGTCCTCTATTGTGGCATTAAAATCTTGTGACACTGTAGTTTCTTTTGACTTCATTGACCCTTTGGGGTCAGCAAAACTATGTTAGACTCCTCTGCATAGAAGAAGCAATTTAATCATTTGGGACCCTGCTCACTAAGACATACACACACACCCCCCAAGAAATTCCTCCCCAGATATATATGCCTGGTACAGCTTTCTCTGGCAGTCTAGGCTAATCTGATTCTTGATTCAAGTAATGACTTCCACACTGAAGGGAATAAAATATTGAGAAAGGATTTTTAGACTGATCTCTTAAAACTGAAATGGCAGCATGGAGAAAACTGTATCAGTGGCAGTTCCCAGAATTCTTAACTTTTAGAGAAGTTCCTTATGGCATCATACTCAGGTATGTGATTCTTTTAATGAAGTATCTTAATACACAGACTTTATTACATTTAATCAGAATAATACATTCCTAAAAAGTAAAACAAAACAAAATGAAACGCACACTCTTTAACAAAGTTTTCACAGCTGAACATGATCATTAATCCTTACAGATACAAGTCTGATCAAAACCAAAAAAACAAACAAAAAGGAGGTAGTAAAGATAGCAGAACATCCTTTTAGTCATAAAAATTATAAAGTATTTCCACTTCATTGAGACACCTTAGATTTTCCTCTACTGGTAGAATGGCCAAAAAAATCAGCCACTATCATGAATTTACCCAGTGTGGAATGCTAACTTCATAAGGAATTATGAAGTAATACACTGGACTACAGGGCCTTGAAGGTCTTTTCCAATGTAAAAATCTATGATCCTGTGACTAAAAACTTTTAGAAGTCAGCCAAGGCAGTATTTCTGAACTGATATACTCAAGATACAAGAAATCAATCAAGTGTTTTCAGGGACCTACTACAGTGGGCCACAGAACAATACTGATGACTCCAGAATTCCAGCACTGTTTCTAACGACCTTTAGATCATGGTACCACAGAGCCTTATTACCCTATAGGGTGATACCCTTTCTTCTACCAGCAAATTCCAGCGAGTGACTCATTACCATTCCCTACACATTTTTTTCTGTTGCTACCATCATTTCTGTTTCCCATGACCCATCCTTAGGCTATATGAAAGGACATGGCTATATTTCATATTCTTCCTTCCTCTGCTTCCTAGAAATGGGACTTTTAACTTTTTCAAGTGTTTAATGCAGGAATTCAAAACAAAGGGAAAGTTGACAAGCTTACAATGGTTTATAGACTATGTCCTGGTCTAGGGAAATAAAACTCATTCTGCATAACTCTTTCTTCCTTCCTGAAGCTTACCCCTCTCCTGCCAGATCTTGTTCTCATATGCTTCTTGAGTTCCTGTTCAATCTAGCAAGTAGTTTTAACTTAAAAACAAAACAAAAAAAACTCCTACAGATCTCCTTGTGAACCTTTGTAGGACCTTTGGGGAAGCTGCCTTTCTCCTGTAGTTCCCCCAACACTGAGTCCTGCATATTTTAAATTCATATTGTGAGCTTTAAACATATGAGTCTTCATTTTCAGACTCATAGATTTGGAATCTATGGACTCTCTTTCCCTTTCCTTCCAAATATAAACATCTCCTTTTGTCCTTTTAATCATTCTTCCTCTTCAGACTTCAGACTTTTGTCTGCCTCTCTGTCCTTCTGGTGATCTCAAGGCTCCAAATGTTGGAAATTCTTTCTAATCCATTCTTGATCTATTCTTTCTATCTACATTTGGCCTATATCCTAAAGCAAAATTCCTGGATCCTAAGACATGACTCAGTTACTTTATACACCTATTGCCACAGATTGGGATAAGCGTGATCGGGAACAAAGCCTGTCTGGCTGGACATTGAACCTGACTTTCCTTTCATACTCATGATCTCTGGTTCTGACCTCAAGGCCCTTTACTGCATGTAACTTGCCTGTCATGAACTGAGCTGAGAAAGACAGACTCTCCTTCAGGTCAAAAGACATCAAACATCCAAACAATCTACAAGCATTTACGTGAGAGACATGGAGCTAGGTGCCAGGTGTATAGATATAAAACAGGCTCTACCCTAGAGGAACTTACATTCAATTGGGAGAGATAGCATTTACATATGTAATTCTGACAAAAGACATACAAAATAAATATTGTCATTTGGGAAGAACTAGAAGCAAAGGGGTATAATGATAGGCTCCCTGTAGATAGTGGCTCTTGAATTGAGCATTAATAAGACATGAGATACATCCTTGTTCTCATCTTCTGACTTCTTCAATTTCACAGATATCAGCCATAGTCCATACTTTTCCCACCCACCGTGAACAATTTTGATTTCACAAACATTTATTAAGGATTTATAATATTCCAGGGAAATGGTTTCTCATTTTTCAAATAGGCAACTTACATTAACAGAGGCTTTTCCTCATCCAAGGAGGCAAGGCAAGGCATGAAAAAAGACCTTTCCTCCCTAGGAGGTCACCAAAGAATGCAATGGCAAACTATTTGTCTATACACAAGAATTCCTGGAGTGTCCTAAGGATGTGTTGGTTAATATGTACATGGAACAAATGGGCAAAATTGTCCCACATCACTAGTTTAGTTGCCAGAAGTGCTTAGAAAATATTTAATATTTGTTTTATTTAAAAGTCCAAAGAAGTAATGTCTATGTCATTCACTATCTGTCTAAAACCTGATCTTGAAAAGTCCATGGGACTCAAACTCATCCTTGATAATAGTGACAGTGACTTAAAGATCCTTCAAGCAGAACCTATTAGTACAATATCACGGTGCCTCTGTTAGAATACAGAATTTGAAACAGTGCAGAAATGGAATAAATACTTCCTCATATAAATTTCTCACTGAATGTAAATTCTGATGAAGCCCACAACATTCCCTACTGCATTGTGAGAAAACCACAGTTTTCTTGAAAAGTCATTTGTACACTAAAGTACTATAACTCATTCTATTTTTGATTGCTACCTAGAGCTACTACATGGAAGTTGTGGAATTCAATAGAACCCAATTCACAAAAAGAGCAACAAATCAAGATTGTATCACCCCAATGCTACATTCCAACACTTCCCTTCAGTCCAACAAAATGTGAAATTAAAAACTCATGCCCAATTCCCTCCATGCCTTAAGTGACAAAACTCATCTGAAAACAAAACAAAACAAAAAATCCAATTGTCAGAGCTGGCATTTATAGAGTGTTTTGTTACATAAATTAGTTTACATGTGTTATCCCATTTGAGCCTCAAAAGAGCCATGTGAGATATATAATACACATAATCTTATAACTGGAATCTCATCTCAGAGAGATTAAGTTACGTGACCACGGTCACATCAATAGTGAATATAAGAGAAACAGCATTCAAACCCATTTCTCTCCAAATTCAGAGAGCTTCCTACAACACTGTGTTGTCTCCTGTGTTTGTTCAATTTGTACTTTATATTCTAGCTTAAATCTATAATACCAGTTACGGGGCACTAAGAGACTGAAGGGCAGCACTGGGTCTGGAGTCAGGAGAATCTGAGTTTAACTGTGGCCTCAGAAACTTGTTAGCTCCGTGGCTGAGGAAAAGTCATTTAACCCCTGTTTGTCTCCTCACTGAAAAATGGAGATCAAAATAGCATCTATTTCCTTGGGTAATGTAAGGATGAAATCAGATAATATTTTATAAAGCCCTTAGCACAGTGCTTGACACATAGTTGGTGCTATATAAATACTATTATTTCCAAATCAAAGATGTTAAAACTGGAGGGAAGAACTTTTTTGGTTGCCATGAAACTTAAAGTGAGCTGGGACACCAAGAGGGAGTGAAAAATATGTGTACTGAATTACTTTAAGTGTTTGTTTAAGTGTTTAAGTGTTAAGTGTTTTAAGTAATTGTCAGAATTAATACCTACAACTTCACAATAATTTATTATTTAGGGCAAATGATTATGAATCCAACTTTGCAATAAAAAGTGTATTCCCCATGGAATAAGGTACTGCAGAGACAGTGCAGGTAAGTGTACAAAATCTTCCCAAAATAAGGATATAAAATAGCAACATAGGAAAGCTTAGGGATATATTGGTATCTTTTGGTGAATTGAAGAGATTAAATGAAGGGCTTCAGTCCCTATACCCAGGATTCTGGGGTGAAAAGCACAGAAAACCACATTACATTGTGGTATAGAAGTCAGATTTAGGAGTCATGAGACCATGATATCTACTTTTATGTCTTTTTTAGTCATTTCAGTTCATAATAACAAACGGCCTACACCAAGGCTTTTTATCAATAACTTAACAGTATTTAAGAAGCAGGATTAATCTATACAATCTTAGGTTTTTTTTTTTTTTAAACAAACTAAGTTTTAAAGGGACAGTACATGACTAGATAGAGATGCTTGGGCATATCCTACTAAGTAAGGTATCCTTAACTTGAGATCCATGTGCTTTTAAACAAATCAAAATTTGGAGCAGGTAAGTGGCAATAGAGGACAGAGCACTGTTTCTGGAGTCAGGAAGACCTGGATTAAAATGCAGTTTCAGACAACTGACATTTACTAACTGTATGACTCTGGGCAAGTCACTTAACCCTGATTGCCTCATGCACTTGCCCCTCCCCACCAAAATCAAAATTTCATAATATATTTCAATATAATATCATTTCCTTTTTTAATCTTGTGAATTTTACTTCATGTATTTAAATACTTATCTCAAGAATTCCTTCATAATTTGTTTCACCAGACTGCCAAAGGTGTTCATAACACAAAAAAGTTAAGAATCCTTATTTTTTGTGCAATCCAATGAAACTTAAGTAGGCCATTAATTCCTAATTGTGGAACATGTTTCAAAAGATAAATTCATAACCCCAAGTAATTCATATTAAAATTCTAGTGATTTCTATGTTTACTACCCTTTAGTTGACCAGAGATACAAAACAGAGGTCAAGGTACTTCAGGCTGAAAAGGTAAATGACAGATAAGCCTGAATTCAGAGCCCTTTGAGTCTTTGGTTTGTGTAATCAGGAAGACTGGAATTTATCCAACAAGAGGTTTTGTTATAGATAAGCTCACTTCCTTACATATACTTCAGTAATCTTAAGCAGACATATATTATATGCAGAATTCTCTCTATCTTTAATGGAAAATAATACATAATTCTTAGATAAATTTTTAGAACTATCAGAAAATAATTTTTTAAAAAAAATTCTTAAGTTAAAAAAGGAGGGGGGAGAAAAAGAAACAAAATAAAAGAATACAATTTATTTTAAGTTAGGTCCTCTAATCTGCATGGGGTATTGACATGAATTTTGTATGACTTAATCATGAGAGTGCTTAAGAGTCCATCTAAAGAACACTTATGTACTTATGAATTGAGTGTGCTGTCAAATACAGTCCAGAATTTTTTTAAGATTCTAAAAAAAATAAAAAAAGGAACATTCTCTTCAGTAATAGGCCAGGTACTACTAAAAGATTTCTTTGTAAAAAGAGTGCATATTTAATTATAACAAAAATTTACAATATTGCTGATTTGAAGTAAACACAGAAAGTATCTAAAACTAAAAGCCTTTCCAATCAAACTTCAGTGGGGTCTTTTCACATAACTCTGGACCTTGATTGGAACAATTGTTTCCAGAGATTTTTGTCATGTGCTTTAAATATAACTAGGTAATATATTTGTTCTTTGTACTCCTCCCTAAAGTGAACTACTTCCTATACACTGAAATACTTCTTTTGTCCCCTCTTTACTATGCCCTTTCTTTTATTGAAATTGAAGTCATTTGTACATCATAGTTAGACATATTGTGAATGATTTCAGTAATGATTCTTTCAGAGGCAGATTCAGAACTTGAATTTTGTCAGCTCAGTAGTATAACTCATTAAAGGTTAACATTAAATTTTAATGGATAAATTGATATATGGTTCATATGAAACCCACTACTCATCTGAATATAAAATAAATGGTAAGCAAACTCACATTATCCCTTAGTTTTTTTTTTTTTAATGTCAATCTTAAAGTCCTAGAAAATGGGATCATATGAGGGAGGATTCCCACCAAGAATTATACTAAATATAATATAAAAGGCTCTAAAAGCCAATTTATTCTCTATTCAGGTTCCAAGGCAAGTTTTCCTCCAAATGCCTAAGTCTGACCATATCACCCCACTGCTCAGCAAGCTTCAATTATTTTCAGGATCAAATATAAGCTCCTATGTTGGACACTCAACATCTACCCCATAACACCTTTCTAATCTTTTTACACTTTACTCCCCTTAGTATATTCCATGACAGGTACACTGGTCTACTCACAATTTCTTTAACCTGAGTTTGTATCTTTCATCTGTGTGCCTTTGCAATGGATATCCCCAGGCATGGGATGCGATGAACCATCACTTCTGACTCTTAATTTCTCTCACTTCTTCAAGGTACACCTTAAATCTTACCTTCTGTAAATGTTCACACCTGGTCACGCTCAACTATTAAGAGACTTTTTCTTCTCAGAATGCCTTCTTCTATCTATTCTGTATGTTAAATACCACAGTCATTTACATGTTGTCTCTCTCATGAGAATGTAAACTCCCAATATGAAGTGTCTGTTTTTGCCTATCTTTGTCTCCCCAACACTTAACCTCAATAGTCAGCCTGACGCAGGTTTGTTGATTGACAGAGAAAGAAATTATTCTGAGTTATACTAGTCTGGAAATAGAGTTGGAGAAAGGTGTCCAGGGACTGAGGAAGATCAAATTTGTGGTTATTTAACCACTTTCTAAAATAAACTTTTCTAGAGAAGAAAAAGACCTAAATAAACCATCAGAACTGGAAGTTGGTTCCTATATGTGGTGTTTTCCTCTAATAGAATGTAAGGTCCTTGAAAGTAAGGATTAGCTTTACTTTTGTTTTTATATTCTTAATGATTAATATATAGTTTGCCACACAGTAAGCATTTAATAAATTTTTTTTCATTCAATCCATAATTTAAGCGGAGACTGATAAAAGCTGCTTGGAAAAGCAATTTTTTGCTTTCTCACAGCACTTGTTTCAAGTCAATTATTTAACTCTAACCATCCTTTCTAAGCTCCAATTTTTAATTCTTTCTCTACTTACCCAGATGCAAAAATACACTTTGCCCATTTCACTTCCCTTTGGGTATTAAAAGGAATCTTCTTGATGTAACCCTCTGCCTCCTCTTAGAATCCAGAAGTAAGGAGGGGGTGTCTTTTGTAGTTACATGCAGTTTCTATCATTTAAATACTGTTTCAAGATAAATAGATTCAATAGATTTTTTTTTTCACTAGTCAACTGGGTTCATGCATTTTAATTTCAAGTGTAGCTACTGGGGAGGCCATGGGAGATTTCATCCATAATTTCTTATAGCATGCAGTTTTACTACCATTTTATGCAATTTCAACATTTCCTTAATGCCTAACCAACATTTATTTTCAAGTGCAGTAGGTGTGTGTGAGAGAGTGTGTGTGATTTGTAGAAAATTAGTTTTAAAATCTGCAAGTTATGGAATGTGGCAGCTTCTCTATTTCAAAGTTAGTGGTAGGGAAGGTTGAGTTTTTTATAAAACCATAGAACCACGGAGCTTAAGTTCATATATGATATTTAAGATTGTTAGGTAAAACCCCTTAAATTTGTGGTTCCTAAATTAATTTGGTATTACAATAAATTTCAATAAAAATTATTTCCATAAATCCATCATCATCATCATCAGAGGTAACAGAGTACTGATTTGAAAAATCAGTTTTATATCTGATATCGCTTTAGATCCCCATAAAATCCCTTATGACATAGGTTCTAAAACTGTTATTAGCCATAATGCTTAGGTGAGGTCACTGAAGCTAAGGAAGATTTAAATGTCTTGAGATTAAAAAAAAACAAAAAACAAAAAACAAAACCAAAAACCAGGGATTCAGGAAGTTCTGGAGCAAAACAGAGGAAATTAAGTCCATTTTCATTGAGAAATGATTTCCCATATGAGCATTTTAAATTTCTTATTCACTATTTTAGAGCAGAGATTTTTAACTTGGAGTTTCCAGGTCCTTATGAGATAAATGGATCAATTTCAGAGAAGTCTGTGAACCTGGATGTGAACAAAATTGTATCTTTTATTTTCACTAACCTCTAACTGAAATTTCCTTCCATTATGAATGTAAGGAACTTACATTATTCTGAGAGTAGGTTCACAGGCTTTACCAGATTGCTGATGGAGTCCATGACACACTAAAAGGTTAAGAATTTAATTCAGAGGAAAAATCTTGCTGGTGCTAAAATTCCTTCCTAGACCTGAGCTCTTGGAACACCAGGAATGCATGGAAGGAAATGCTGCCTGAGAAGTTAAATAAGCCAGGTGACCTCTGGTTTATAAACCTCTATTTGACTTCTTGGTTCCTTTTTCTCTTTAAATCTATGCTCTTAAGACTTGGGGAGGAGTAGAGGCTCTTTATAAGGTATACTCTATTGAAATATAATTCTGAAATGATTTGTTAGAATCTTACTAAGCACAAAAGCTTCATAAGATATGCCATTTTAAACATGGATTGATTTCTATCCTTTTAAGTTCATCTGGCTCTCTTTTCAAACTATCAATATGACTTCAAGAAATTTATGTATGTGTAAAATCTCACACTAGGAAAGAAAAAGAAAACCAGGTTTTGCCTGAACAAGAGTATAAGATATTTTTTTTCCAGGAGAAGGTGTTAGGGTTGAAGAGAGGAACAGAAGGATATGGGTCTTTTTAAAATTGGAAATGATGTCCAATTGAAACAAAGTAAGTATTAAATGAAGTAGCCATACCTCCTTCCTTGGGACCTAAGGTAGGAATGATGCTAAAAGTACATTCTAGGTGGAACAGCCTCTGTGAGCTTTCAAATTCCTTCTCAGAGTTGGCAAAAGTACATTACCATTCCTATGATTTTAAAGGTTTCATATGTAATGCATGGAACATAATTATAGTTATCAGTTATTGTTTCATCTCTTAGCATTCTCTTTCCTAATATGCCTCTGACTGTTCCAGACTTCACCATCAAGACTCAAAGGCCTTTTAACTCTGCATCTTGCCTTGGTGTTGAGGGCCTTCTCATCCTGGATCTGCTTTGCTGGCTGCTTTCTCTCCTCTGTGAATGAATTTCTTCTGGGTTCTCTATTTGAAGAATGGTCCCAGACTAACCATCCTTCATTCTCTTTCCAGCTGTGTTTTTCATTCCCCTGTAAGCTACAGTTCCTCTTTTTCCTGTTCTGTTCTGCTTTTCAAGTCCTTTTTATGTGTTGTCTTCCCTCTGTGATTGATTGTAAGCTCCTTGAGGGAAAGGATTCCTTTTTTGCTTCCCAGCACTAAGCATGGTGTTTAAACACATCTTTTAAGAATAGTTATTGCTTTGTATGGAACACAATTGTAGGTGAGACAAAGACTTTATATTTTATCTTTCTTGCCTTGCTTTTGGGTGTGAATTAGACTTAAATTTGCTTAATGACATCATGAAATCCCAGGTTAGCATGTGTATAACAGCACAGTAAAAGTTAAACTGTTCTAAGGGCTTTTAAAATATCATTTGAAGCACTATTTAGTGATTTGTTTTGGTAGTCTAAACAGAGCTAATTTGTAACCAATAAAAGCATAAAACAAATGTCTAAGAAAGAAAAAATAAAACCACATAAAAAACCTAGGGGCAGAAATTTAAAGGTCTCTTATCAAGGATGGCCAGATAGTTCTAGACCAACTATCACTAGGATAATTTTTCCTTCTATTCCCTTTCCTCTTCCTAGTTCATCACAGAATGCATTCAGGATTCTTGAATGCTCTCATACCTTGATGGAGATGGAAGTTACCACTCCAGTATCTTCATCAAGGAAAACACTGCACGATTTTCCAAAGGCAATGAAGTTATTCTCTTCTTGGATTCAGTTCTGGACCTAAATGATTTTCTATTTATAGCAGGAAGACTTTTGTCCTATCCTAGGCAAATACTGGCAAATAGATTACCTCCAAATTTGGAGTATTACAAGGCCCTTCCATTTGCCATTATAGTAACCTAATGTTCTCAAGACCTCACCCCTTTACTTTATCTCTCAATCCTTCCAAATCCCCCCACACCTAGCACTGTAATCTGACTTGCTGGGCTAGCCCAAGGACATGGGAGACTTGACAAATCCCTATAGAATTAGTACTCTTAGGACTTCTAGGACTTTCTATCCATCTTCCATACCTTTTCTTAGGTGGGTGATACAACAACTAATTAGAATATGAGCTCCTTGACAACACTTTTATTAGTTGTATTCCCAGGACTTAGTACATAGTTAAATATGGCATAAAACAAGTGCTTAATAATTTTTTTTAGCCATCTATCCATTCACGCATCCATCCATTACAAGACCTTTAGAGAGAAACTCTAGAATCCACAGTTTACCTTCACACACCGGGCAACATTCTCCAGGCACTTTAACAGGGTTCATGCAGCTTTGTCCACAGGCTGTTGCAACACAATGTGGTTCTCCATTAATACACTGGCAGAAGGTGCAGTCATCTTCTCTCCAGCGGTCTCCATGTGCTCGGATCTGACCACTAGCAAAGCAGCCAGCAGGATTGTTAAAGGGATACACTGGATCTAAATCAAAGCATGAGTTCTGAGTAAGACCAAGGGTAATTCTAAATGAAGTTTGTTTGTATCTAGAGATATCTAGAGAGCTTTTTTTAAGAAAATAAAATCTAGTCAATTGAGTGCTTTCCCAACTGTGCAGAGCAGGAGTTCAAAGCAGTATGAGACACTTAAAGGTTCCTGTGTAGGGAGTCACTGTGACAAATTCATGTCCATCCATCATTATATAGAACCAAGTGAAAGAGATCTATGGCATAAAAAACAATGTAGCAAGGTTCTATAGTTAAAAAATTAGGAAACACTGGTAGTTGAGCTACAAGTTGGCAAACAGAAATCCAGGGATCCATTTTTAGTTTGTCAGTGATCTTTGAATTATACAGGTTTAATTCTTTGTACTGCCTCCATTTTACCAACTGTAAAATGGAAATAATAATATATTCCCCCCAACTAACTTATAGCTATATTATTATTTCTAGGGTTATAAGAAATGTATCTTTCTGATGCTTTTAAGTACAATGGGAAAGGTGCAAGATTACAAGAAGAGGCACAATGATCTCTTCCTACGGTGTAATTTATTATGCTGCATGCTCAGACATACCATGGGTCAGTGCATGTGCCCTGGAGGAAAAGCTGTGAGCCTCAGCTATTTTTCTCCCCATCAGCTGGGCAGCCAAGCAGCAGCCAAGGCTGGGGGACAGAAGTAGCCAAGGACAGTAACTATATAAAAAAAAAAAGCTTCCTGAGGTTATTTGATGAGCACATTAGCACTGCATGCAAAATCCCCAAGTACTCTCATCATGACAGTTCTTGGATCAAGAAGTTAAGATTTTATTTTCCCTCCTCAGAGAAACTTAAAAACCAGATTCAACTCAGCTACAATCAATTACTTCTATGCTGGGGTTCTGGCAGTTGAGAGTGAGATGTGCCGCTGTGCTGATGAGATCAATGAAAGTGGGAAGGATGGCAGGATGGTCAACTAAAGCTAACAGAGTTTTGCTTTTTGAAAAAAGCTTCACAGAAGGGAGTCAACCCTGAGATGACTTAGGTTTCCTCGATCCCCTTTTAAAAATATTGCATGACATTTCATAAGCATTCAGAGACTAGACTTGAATTTCAGGAAGTGAAACAAAACAGGATCTGAGCCCAGACAATTCATTTGGATTGTTATGCAGGAATTCCTATCTATGTTTTGACACAATCAACCTGTTCATGATGTTACAGACTGTTATGAAATGAAAAAAAAAAGAAAGAAAGAAAGAAAGAAATTTGGAAGTTAAACTTCTGATCGGATGTTTCTATGCCCAGGGATTTGTTTGAACTGAACTATCTTCTTTTTATATTGGACAAAACAATTTTTAACAAGGTAAGACAGAGACTTTTCTTGTTCAGTTGTTTCTGATTCTTCGTGACCCCGTTATGCAGTTTTCTTGGCAAAGATACAAGAATGGTTTACCATTTCCTTTTCCAATGGATTAAGGCAAACTAAGGTTAAGTGACTTGCCCAGCATCACACAGCTAGTGACTATCTAAGGCTAGATTTGAACTCAGGTCTTCTTGATTCCAAAGCCTAGCACTCTATCCACTAAACCACCTAGTTGCCTCCAAGACAGACACCTTTACCTGTTGTGAACTGTAGTTTTTCTAAGATTGTGAAATTAATTTTTAAAGAACAAAGAGACAGCTTTTAATTTTTGACTTTTTAAAGTTTTTAATATTAAATTTGTTTGTGCTATGGTTTAAAAAATTAAAGAGGTACTAAGCAAGCAGCATGGCATAGGGAAGCAAGAATTGGTCTTGGAGTGGGGAACACCTGAGGTCAAGTCCTGGCTCTGGCACAGACTGAGTAGAACTGCAGATATGTCACTTCACTTATTAGGGCCCCAAACTCCATACTGGTAAAATAAAGTTCCTCATGACAAGTACTCTACACTCATGAAATCACATATCTGGAGAATGATTTTATATTGAGATACATTTGTATTTTGCATTTCCATTTACACAAACATACACACACAACACATATACAAGATATAAACAGGATAAGAAGAGGAGGAAATGATTCTCTCTCTTATACACATAACATATAAGCAAGATGTACATAGGATCAAAAGAGGTGGAGATAATTCTTTCTCTCTCTTCACACACATACTCACACACAGATATACACATGATAGATATTGGATCCAAAAGATCAAAGATGTATGTTTCTATGTATAGGTGTGTATTGTAAGGTATATCCTCTCACTGCAGGCAGTGAGACGAGAAGAATACAAAACGGCTATTTTCACTCCAAGTTTGGTGTTTATTATTTCAGGGTTTTAAGATTCTTCATCTTAGTGGAACAGGAGCACAGTGTAGTACAAAAGAAAGAATACAAGATATTTTGCTTCCAGTCCTGGATCTACCACTCCCTGGTTTTCTTTAAAACTGAACATATCTTTAAAGGGGGACTGATTTTAAAGTATGTTTCTGCTCTAAAATTCTCTCTATGAATTTCAGTGGTGGGTGGTATGGGGTTTTGGTGGGAGAGGAATAGAAACAAGCTCAGGCCCAATTTTGCCTCTTTGCTCTTGATTCTGCTCTCTGGAGTAAAAATAATTGATAGGGTTATGCTACCATGATAGTTTTCTTAGTAATGTTGTTGTTATTTCAGTCGTATTTGCCTCTCTGTGACTCCATTTGGGAATCTCTTGGCAGAGATAGTGGAATGATTTACCATTTCCTTTTCCAGATCATTTTCCAGATAAAAAAACTGAGGCAAACAAGGGTAAATGATTTCCCCTAGATCACTCAACTAGTAAGTATTACAAGATCACATCTGAATTCAGGTCTTCCTGACTCTAAGCTTGGCATTCTATGCTCTCTTAGTAATATTGTCGTTCCCTTCCACTCCCAAAATGGGATGTTAGATAAGAGGTTAAGAGATGAGAAACAGAGCAAAATATGAAAAGAAGTTAGTCTTCTTCCTGGAAGTGAGATGGCAGATTAGATAAATGGTTGGGCTTATAAGAGAGACCTGAATTCAGATCTATCCTCAGATACTAGTGGTGTTTCCCTAGGCAAGCCAATTAACTACCTTCTGTTTTCTGTTTTTTCATTTGTAAAATGGAGATAAAGGCACCTATCTCTCAGCGTTGCTGTTAGGATAAAATAGATAATATTTATAAAGTGCTTAGCATGGTGTCTAGCTCATGGTTGGCACTTTATAAATGTATGTTCCCTTCCTCCTTTCTTCAGTATTTTCAGGGATCTGGATAAGAGTCAGGTGAGAATTACAATCATGGCATTCTTAGCTAGGTTTTGGAATTATTCAAAAATGCTTCGCCTTTCTGTATGCTGAGCAGATTTTATTAGTCCTCCATTTTTATTAGAGAAATTACCTTCACAAACAGGACAGCATTCTCCTTCTGGCTCATAGTATCTATCACAGTTCAGCTCACCACACTGAGCAGAGAAACAAATAGAAACACCTCCCTGGCATCTGCAGAATTGACAATTGTCCATTCGAAACATGTCTCCATCATAATATTCCACATTGTTAAAAACGCAAGCTGGTTTCGTTTCTAGGAAATAAATTTAAAAAAAAAAAAAAAAAGGTCCATTCAAAGGAAATGTGGCACAAGATATTTTCAAATAGCTTTTTGATATTTGTATGGGAGTACTTTGATCAAAAAGGAACATAAGGAAGTGTGTTTTGTTAAATGAAAAAAAACCAACTAAGTTCTAAAACTTATTTAGCCAAGTTTTCACTGATTTTTGTTAATCAAGGAAAGAGGCTTTTTATCCTGAATTCTCCTGACATTCCTGTTAAAATAACCAAAAGAATTATTTCTGTTAATTTCTTCTTTTAGTCATAAATAAATTATTTTGGCCTTTCTAATTTTTCTTGTGACTATATTTTCCATCCCCATATTTATCTTCTCTCCTATATTATTCTGTCTTCAGCTTTCTTTTAAAAAATAGCATTAAAGAATCATAAAAATCTCAAGGGTTGATAAGGACCTCAGAGGACATGTTGTGACTAACTACCCCTGCTCTCCAGTATGACATCCCTAACAAAGAGTCCTATCCAGATTTTATAAGAAGACATCCAAACAATAGGGATCTCGGTGCATTCTATTCAACTTAACACTAAGTGTGAGGAAATTTTTCCTTCTATGAATTGACAATGGCTCCAAGATCCAGTTTCCACCCACAAGTTCTCCTTTTGCCTTCTGTGGCCAAGCAAAACAAGGCTGATCATTCTTCTGCAGAAAGCCTTTCTAATACTTGAAAGTATGCATGTAAAGTCTTCCCCTTTCCAGGTTAAATAGCTTTAGTCCCTTATACCAATGGTCTTGAAAGCCTTTATCACTGGATTTGTCCTCCTCTGAACATGGTCCACTTTCTGACAATACTTGTCTATAACACATTAAGGCTCAGAACTGAACACAGTAGAAATGAATTCTGATAGCAGCACTTATATTCAGAACTGGAATTTCAGTATAAATTTCTTTCTCTAAACTTAGAGCTCTTCTGGAGATTCTATTTAAACAAATTAATTCATATGATGAAGAGAGCAAGGTCCTTTTGTTGAATGTTCTTTGTTCACTAATATAGTCTTAGGAAATCTCTGCATTATGCTCTACAATCAGTTCAGTTCCCCTTCCAAAGTTCCACAGACACTCCAATCTACTACAAATATCACTTAAAACTACTATATATCTGCATAACAACTTGACTTTCAAAGTATTTTCTTGTTTAAAATCACATCTGAGATAGAATTGAAGGAAACGTCTCCCCTTTAAAAGGTTTTTAATTTATTTTTATTTCCTAATGCCTTATTAGAAGGAAAAATGAGGCCAAAGGGTAGTAGTACTTTGGGAAGACCTGAAATAGTAAATGGAGCAAAAAATTTTTTTGGCTTGTTGGTCATTTGTCAATTTGTTGGGCTTTATCTTGTTAAAGGTTATGGATTAAGATATTTCGTCCTTTTGTAAGGTGATTTAAATTGATGGTTACTAATTTCATAAAAAAAAGTTTATCTTTTTAAATCAGTTTCTCAGTATCTTAAAATTCTTCTTTATTTTACTGATGAAGTGATCAGCTAGGTTACAAGTCCTTAGGTTTAGAAACCAATGTGTTTTGATAATTCATGTTTGCATTTTTCATCAGAAAAACAATTTTTTTCCTAACAAAATACTGATTTAAATTGTGTTCAACTCGCAAAAAGAAATCTCAAAATGCAATTTAAAAATTATTTTTACAGTTATATAAACCAAATAACATCAACCACTTGATTTTTTGATCAAATTGACCTATCATACATGTGAACAATAATATTCTTGATAAGTGATTTAAAAGATAGAAGAAGAATCTTGGTTATTAATGTAAAGATGTTCTAAGGATAATAGATATTATAATAGAGAACATATATGAGATAGTTATTTCTACTTAGAGTATAACCCAAGAAAAAATTAGTGGAGATGTATTTGAGAGAGGATCAAACAATGTTACTCTAAAAAAAATCCACAAACAAACCCACGAAAAAATATCACACTGAATTATGAAATATGGTGGCAAGCTATATTTAAGGCTGTTGCTCTAGTTCAGAGCATAATGGTTAACTTAAGTCTTTGAAAAACAAATATTAATTACTTCATTGATTACTATGATTGAAGAAGCAAGCTTTTAGCACAGTACTATGACTATATTTAGCTCTAAAAGAAAGGTCTAAATGGACCAGTAAGATAAGGTGTTAAAAGGAAGCTGTGAATGACAAGATTTGTACCTAATAATGCATTGCACTGTAAAAGTGTCTTCTCAGTAATTTAGCATGTGTTTTCCACCACTTAAGTGAACTATATACTACTCCATAAGAACTACAACTTGTGTTTTATTACTTTTGCATTTCACGGCTCCTAGATGCAAGGTTTTATACAAAGGACTTAATAAACATTCCTAACTGACAAAGTATACAGATCAATGGGTGCTGAGTTTGATGGATAGTAAAGAACTTTAGTTCAATTTAAGACTATCCAATTAAAAAGACATTTGTTAAATGTCAACTAAGTGCAAAGCACTTTGCTAGGTATGGGGGAACTTCAAACCACAGCTTTAATCCTGTGGTATTAATGATTCCACCACAATTATTTGTTTCTAAAAATGTCTAAAGCATATAAGTTCATATAGTATTATGATATATGGAAACACAAATGAAAAATGATCCCTTTTCTCCCCCCCCCCCTTTTTTTTTTGTTCTCTAATTTCTCAGTGGGATGTAACTATTAAAGTTGTTTCTGGCTTTGGTTTCTTTGGGTGTGAACTGCAAACCTATTAATTAATGAATGACTGTCAAAAAAAAAAAGCCACGTGTCTACAGGAAAATTTCATCACTCTAAATTTTAACAATCCCCTCAAAGTCTTTAGCTTGTGAATATCAGGCACATAATCATTATGGGTAACAGGGAAGGAATACCACTGAAATATTCTGAAGATATATATGATAGGGAATCAGGAAGAAAAGAAGTTAACCAAACAGTAAACTAGTAGGCACTCAAGTGAATACATAGAATATTTAATAGTGCCAGAATCCCCATAGTGTAAGAAATCCATCTGCTGACCCTGGAAACACCACTAAGTGTTGATTTATAAATAATATTATGCACACAGTGGACTCAAGAGATGTTTGGTTTTTAAATGACGATGAAATATTTTAAAAGTGTAGTTTGCATTGACATGGATAAAGTGAGAACAAGGAATTTCCAGCAGGCTGACAGGTACTGTATACTAATATGTGCTAGGGGAAATGTAAAAAGACAGTTGTACATGCAGAATATTTTCACACATCAGCACAATAAGTGCCCTTATTTTGAAGGTGATAAACCAATAGCACTGTTCTCTTCTAACTTCATTCATAATTGAATGTCTAACAAATAGAAACAAAGACACACAGGGATAAATGAAATTAATTGAGCCTCTTCCCAGTAAAGATGACATCTGAAACTAAAGCTATTCTAAGATTTGTTCTATAAAGAAATATATAATTTGCCTTCATGGTCCTTCTTCCCTTTCTGCTCTTTGTCTTCATAAAGAAGGAAAAGAGTTTTACAAGAATATAAATAGCATGCACTTATATGTAATCATAGTTATATACAATTTTATAAAATAAATTTGCCTCTAATTTATGTGTATCTATGTGGACAACCAGATTGTGAAACATATTTGGATGGCTCCTCTCAGACCTACCCAAGTCAACCATATTTTCATTTTTCACCAGACTGTACTCCAGATTCTCTGTTATACCTCAAAAACTTCCACATTCTCAAGATCACTCCAGCCCTGGAATTTACACCTTAGAAACACTCTCCAACCTAATCCCTCCTAGAATCTCCATCTAAAGAAGGATCAGGCCAGGACCAACCAGTTTCATTTTTCAAACTGTTTGAGGGACTTCATCATTTTTCAGTGTCTATTACCTTCATCTCTTCCCAACCCCTTAAGCTCCTTTTTAAGTGTTGGGTTTCCCTGATGGAAAGCAGGGACTATCTTTCTTTCTGCCTGGTCTATTCCCAGCATTTGGCACTGTGCCAGGCACACAGTAAACATTTAATAAATATTTATTGAATGATTTGTAGATATGTACATACATACATATATACATATATAATTTCTTTTTTTTTTCTAGATGACCCTTCCATACCTCACTTTACTTCAGAACAATTTATGGAACCATAAGATTCTGGGTAATCTATCTTATTTAAGTATCTCAAGTAGGATAATAATAAAATACTAATTCAATTCATATAGCACTTAAAGGATTGCAAAGTGAAATCCAGATATTATCTCATTTGAATTTCTCAATGACAGGATAAGGCTGAAAACCATCAAGAAATATTTCCTATCAAGATAATGGAAACAAAAGAGAAGCAACAGGAATAGAACTTGCAACTAAAAGCCCTACTAAATCCTATTATTAGAGTCAAATGTTAAAAGCCTAAGAAAATAAGTATGATCAGAAATTCAAGGTTGCACATGCTCCATTAGGTTGAACAAACCCTGATGAAAAAATACAAGTTTCTAGAGGAAAGGAAGAAAATGAAGGAAAGCCATTTCTTTCCCTAAACTAGTAAGAGCATGAATAAGCTTTGTTGCTACATGTAATTTATTAAGTAATGGGATTTTTAGATTCAAAGGTATGATTTAATACTGGTAGACTATTATATAAGAGAGGAAAACAGGAAAAGTTGGGGAGAAAGGATGAGGAGACTTTATGACTTGGACTTTATAACTGAGAAGAAAACATTAATCTAAAAAAAAAATCTAATTTTAGAAGTGCCATAGAATGGCAATTCCATGAGGGCACACATTTTTCCATTCTTGTCTCTGTATTTTTAGTACCTGGTATAGTGCTTAGCACATAGCAGATGCTTAATAAACGCCTGCTGAATGGGACTAAATGGAGTTAAGTAATAATTTATGAAAAATGCCACAAATTATTTATAATGATCTGGCGTGTTTACATGAGTATCAAAAAGAAAGCAATGAATGAAAAGTCCAAGGTCCAATCTTTTTCCCTCTCCCCCCTCAGTTTTCTCTTACTGCCTGATGATAATGATAAGGCCTTTAAGGAAGAGGTAATGTCTACACTTCCCTAACTCTTCTACTCCAGATGTATCAAATACAAGGCACCTTCCTCAATGTCATAGAAGGTTAAAAATAACTGGAAAATATTTGATAAAATAAATATACAACAGAACACAATAGATAATGTTAATATGTGTTTTCTAATGTAACCTACAACTATTTTTATGTTCAGCTTAGTGGTCTTTGAAAGTGGCCAGTACAGAAGCATATAGAGGTCTGAATATCTACAACTTAAAAACAGCTTTGCATTCAGTCACCAGCCAAAACAAAACAAAACTTTGGATGTACATTCTCCCCAGTCCAGGAAGCTTCAGGATGGCTATATTTTTATGACCAATACTGGAAAAAGTTTCTATTACAATTCACACATTTATCCCAATTCTTTCCCATGCCTCTTGTATAAAAAGGTATAATTGGTCTAAATGTTAACAGACAATGCTGCCTAAAATTAATTTATATTTGACATTATTAATTTATCTGTCTGTTGAAATGTGTTGCAGTTTTGTCTCTTCACATATAACAGGTAAATCAAGTCAAATCAAGACATTTATTAAACACTTAATATGTGTGAGGTATTATGAAACAGCATAACAGAGGGACAATTTGCCCAAAAAGAAGATTAGGGTTCAAATCCTACCTCTTACACATACTAGCTATGTAACTCTGGGGAAAATCACTTAACCTCTCTGAGTCAAAAGTAACTCTCAAAAAATATGATTTACAAATTAGTTGGTAATTTGCATCTGTGGATGGGAGTTTCAAAACAAAAATTTTTCATGCTGATGAAATTACAAACAAAACAAGACGAAAGCCCCTAAATCTGATAAATGTCATATTTCCAAACCCTGGATCTTGACTCTCAAACAGCAGGCACCACTTCCCCCCAGAAATCATGAGAGAAAGGGATGACCTATTTTTAAGGAATTTTGCATGTATGACAGTAGTAGATAGCACTGAACTTAGGAGTTATGAGGATCTGAATTCAATTTCTGCTTCGTATACTAGAAGTGTGATATAGGCAAGTCACTTAAGATTTCTAAGCCTCAATTTCATCATTTGTAAAATAAGGAATTTGGTTTAGATGACTTCCAAGGGTCCTTCTAACTCTAAGTCTGTGGTCCTAAGAATTTTCTGTCTCTCCACATTTCACTGGAAGCAGAGAGCATACTACGAAAAGGAATGCTACAGGGAAAAATGCCCTTGTTACACCTGCAGCAACTCAAATACACCAAACCAATGTGTTTCTGATTCAAGTGTCTGAGGTTCTAGTCCTATTCTTATTTGTAAACATCATGCACTGACAATAATGGGAATTATAATAGATGTTTAAATGAAGAAAAAAAAATATGGTAAAAAATTCCAAGACATTTTTTCCTCAAAATCTGTGAAACTGAAATTTTAAAACAGCAGAGAATGACTGCAATATGTCATCATATTTTACATTTCAAAAATTTTCATTTCTGACTTACAAAAGGTGATTTCCCCCTAATTTACATTATCCTACTACAATATTTTAACTACATCCTAATATATTAACAGTGACCTAGTTTTATAAGACTGTTTCCTAATTTTCTAAAAAATCTGACCTAGACAAGTTTAATCCTCCCATCTCCTCTCACACACACTCAAAAAAATCATAGTAGTCTCCATGAACAAAATAAACTCCACATACCATTAACACATTCAAAGACATCACAGCATTTTCCAGGAGTTCCGTCTCCACGTGAGACTATGCGGGGGATGGATCCCACCTCACACATAGGGAAACCACATAAGCCAGAAAGACATTCGCATCTGAAACCAAAGAAAAAGGAGGGGAAATCCCATGAATAAATGAAATCAAAGTTTGGGGAACTGCAAGTAGCCGTGGTGCTGGCTAAATCAGCCCTTATGTCAGCTCTGAACAGTGACGCCACATTTATCTTGCATTGTGGTGAATAAGATATTCCACATCAGCGGGTACAAGTATGTGAGCTTGTCCCATTAAGCACCCATGGGTTTAAAAAAAAAAAAGGAAAAGAAAAAAAAAACACTTTTTTAACCATTTTGGTAGGGCATCTTTGGCAAAATGTACTAAGTGCATCAACAACTTCTTAAATTGAGTTGTTTCTGAACTTCATTATTTTATTTTTTTATTAGTTTATGACTATAAACATGCCCTATATGATAATATGCTGAGACCTCATAAGGATGACGGATATGCTTAGTGTGTTTGTCACTACACTAAACGGCCCTCAATATCTTTTAATTATATGTAGTGCTTTAAAGTTGACAAAATCTTCTACCAACAACCCAATGAGGTAAATAGTGAAAGCATTAATATTCCCATCTTGTGGCTAAGAGGACTGAAGCTCAAAGTTAAGTGACTTGCCCAGAGAACCACACATGTAATTAAGGTCAGAGCTAAGATTTCAACTCAGCTCTCCTGACGCCAAGTCTAATATTCCCTTGTGCCACATTGCTTACCTTCTATCCATTCCTTTGCCATTGCCAATGCACCTGCTTTTTCTAATTTTAAAATCTGTTTGGAAAATCACAAAACTAAGATTTTTCTACCCTATGCCTTAAGTAATAGTAATCAAACTTCTTAGTGAAGACCTAGGAAACTCTCCTAAGGATAAAATGTACAAACTTCATGGGTTGTATAACTATTTTGACTGCCCAGGGGTTTTCTGTTGTTTTTGTTTACTTCTAATTTCTTAGCTACTTTCTGGATAGTTAAAATCTAAATAAATAATCTCAATTCAAGTTCTTCAGTTTATCAGCTTATAGATAAATAAGATGATATTGCATGATAATATATCCACATATTACATTTTATGTATATATATGAATGTTTAAAGAATTGAGGTTCAACCTAGCATTCTTTTTGGTTCTTGTTCTTAACTCCTGACTTGTAGCTAAACATTAATTAAGCATATAAAAAAATCAACAAGTATTCAAAAAGTTAGTAAACAAAGAAAAAGTGTATTTCCTTACATAATGTCTCAAGCACAAACCCAGCCTATAGCATGGGAAAATTTCCAGTTAAAGGAAGCCTGATACCTCCCAACGTGGCACTGGAAATAGCTTTTTACAATAAACCTAGATTTCTATCCATTGGTTTTATTTTTGCTCTCTTGGCTTAAAAGAACAACTTTAATCCCTCTTCTATATGACAATCCTTCAAATACTTGAAGGCAGGAAATGTACTTGACTGTACTTGACTTTTCTTTTAGACTAAATGTGAGAATTCCTTTACTATGCGGGACATATTGTCTCTTCACTAATATTTAAAGTTTTTTAAATATTCTTCAATGGACATTCTCAGATTCTCTATATAAAGGGCAAATTATCAAACAGCACCAATTAATTTAATAGAAAATTTGACTAAAAAGATCAAAGGCTCTTAGAACTTTTAAGTAGACAGGGCTCATCTAGTTCTACCTATATTGGAAAAACAAGAACTACAACCTATCCAAGCTTTTGTCTGAAGACTTCCTTGTCTTCAGTGAGGGAGAAGCCCATATTTTCTTTGGACAGCTCAAAGTGCTAAGGCCTTTCTCCTCAAATCAAGCCCAAAGCCTCTTCAGAAGCTACTATGCATAGTCCCTAGTGTTTCCTGTTGGTGCCAAGTTTTACAAGATATCCTTTCAAAAATCTGAGAATGACTCTCAGGTCTCTAAATTTTGCTTTCTTTATGTTAAATATTCCAGTTCCTTTAATCATTCTATGACATGAACTTGAAGCTCTTCTCCATCCTATTTACTCTTCTTTGGGCCTTCTCCACCTCTTCAACATCTGTCCTAAAATGTGCCACCAAACTAACTGAACATTAGGATGAAATTACATTTGATTAACATCTACCAAAAATTGATTACCATGCCTTTCTGAATGTAGCCTAAGAAAGCATTCGCTTCTTTGGCTGCCGTATCACAGTTCGATGACATCGAGTTTGCAGTTCATAATGACTCTCAGATCTTTTTGAGTTGAACTTTTACATAGTCAAGTCTTCCCAATCTTATAATTGCAAATTTTATTTCAATCTCATTTTTGATGACTATATATTAATTTTTTTTACATTACTCTAGACAGATTCCTTGATTCTAGAATGTTAAAAAAATTTAAACCTTGATTCTACAATTTAAAATATGAGCTATTCCTTCTTGCTTTATGTCATTGGTGGATTTGATAAGCATTACATCCATGCTTTTATCCAGGTCACACACAGGGCCAAGAACAAATTCTTGGGAAACTCGATTAGAGATCTCTTTCTAAATGAGCATTTTGACAAATGACAAACTGACAACCATTCAGGACTACTCAATAGGTTTGGTCATTCAACCAGTTCTGAACACACAAAACTGAACAATAATCTACTGCAAACTCCTCCATTCTGTTTATAAGGATAATATGAAAGTCTCTGCCAAATGTTTTGATAAAATCTGGGTAAACTATATTGATGATATTCTCCTAATCTATAGGTCTAGTAATGAAGTTCATTTGTCATGACTTGTTCTTGATGAATCTATACTAGTTCTTCCTGATCAATATTTTCTGTCATATATGTTTAATAATTATTTCACTCATAATTCATTCTAGGTGTTTTGCCAGGAAATGAGCCAGTATTTGTCTTTCTCCTGTCCTGCCACACCACTCCTATTTGCCATATTCTTTTAAAGATAGCTCAGCAATTATATTTTCCAGGTTTTTTATTTTTATGATCCAGACATACATTTCATAAGGATCTGCTAAATGGAACCTATTAACAACAATAATAACAACCAAGAATTATGCTATGCTTTAAAGTTTCCAGTGTGTTTTATATACAGCATCTCATCAGAATCTTACAACAATCTTGAGATGTGAGGAAGAGTCTATTTGTGTTCCCCATCTTACTGATGAGGGAACTAGAACTCAAAGATTTTAAGTGACTGCCCATGGTCACATAGCTATCAAGAGTCAACATCAGGATCTGAACCCAGATTAGTATGATTCCAAATTCAGAATCCAACATAATATACTACTGTAGGAACTATAATAATAATTAAAAAAGATGTACTTTCTATCCAAAAATCTTGAGTATTAATAATTATAACAGAATTTATTATCTCAAAGAATAGATGCTAATATGAAATAGCATGCCAGGAAGGACTTCTAGCCTTTTAATTTTAAATGAGAAGTTGTATTTCATTTTGCCAGAAAAATGAAACCACTAATATTGTCATTAGTCAGGTGTTGACCAATCAATATTTCATATTAAAATAATTATAAAATGTAATCATATCTGCATCTAGAAGAGAACTGATTAGGATATTATTTTACAAATAATTTTTATAAGTTCAGTGAATATTTGAAATCTTTGATGGCTTAATAACCCAACTGCTAGGAATCATCCAAACTTTTCCATCTGTCACTTTGGGGACTATTTTTCAGCTGAGTAGAGAAGTACATATTTTTCTCCTTACTACTTTCCTATATCTTCCCCCTTTGGAGAATATTTAAATAGCCCCAGATAGGCAAAAAGATTTGGTTTTTAAAGCCATCTTCATAGCTGATACTCATTCAACAAACATCTACTAAATAATTTCCATGGACAAATGGACTGTGGCAGTTTCATAAAGGCCCAAACAGTTCTACTTTAAGAACTTTACCAGGAGATAAAACACTATTAAATATAATACTAGGTAGCAATGTTAAATGTAATGCTAGGTAATACATAAAGGTCGTAAAAAAGAAAAAAAAGGAAGAAAGGGCTATGGAAATCCAAAAGAAGAGCTTGCTCACTTTCAGTTGTGGTATCAGAGAATACCTTAGGGATGAGGTGGTTTTACAGCTGGAAACCGAAAGATAGGTATGATTTCAGTGAGCAGAGAAGGTGGGAGGATCATTGTAGAAAGAAGGGAGCAGCATGAACTAAATAATACATAGTCAGAAAACATAAATTAGTCTAGTTCACATGGAGTAGAAAGGTAGTAAAGGGGGAAGTTAAATGAGGTAGGCTGGGACTAGCTCATGAAGACCCTTGAATGTTAGGACAGAGTCCGGACTTTATTTGGTGGGCAATGGGAAGGCACTGAAGAACTCTGAGGGAAGAAATGACAATCAGACTCGAATATCAAGATTAATCCGGTATCAGTGTATTCCTACCCAATAGTGTGTACTATGGCAGCCAGGTGCACATTGAACAGAGTGCCAGGTCTAGAGTCAGGAGCAGCCGAGTTCAAATCTAACCTCCCACACTAGATGTAAATCTCTGGACATTAATCCCTTTTACCTCAGTTTCCTCATCTATAAAATGAGCTGGGAAAGGAAATGCAAACTCCTCCAAGTATCTTTGTCAAGAAAATCCCAAGATGACTGAATAATAATAATAATAATAAAAGCATAGAATTTATAAATCAGAGATTAGATGTAGTTATCTTCATATATTAATTCTGGTTGTAGACTGACAGCTTTTACCACAATGATCTTACATACAGCTTCCTATTTAGGGCTGAAACAAGAGTCCAGCCAATAGAATCACACATTTTAGAGCTACAAGTGAACTCCAAGAAATCATCTGGTTTAGTTTTCTGCCTTAAGGCATATAACAAATTGTTATTTCTAATTTGCATAAATTAGCCTATTCTGGTATCTCATAGTAGTGTGGAGGCTCATGGGTTCACAAAGACAATGTCGGTGAAATGCAAACTCTAGCAAATCTTACATCAAGCCAGAAAAGCTTAAAATATAGATCTGATAATGTATTTTATTCCTGAGAGGCTTCTTACTAAGGGGTTGCTCACCAATAAATGCCTTTTTTTTTTTTTCTCCAAAAAAAAAGCCACTCATAGAATCCAAATAGTGACATCTGAAAGAGTTGGAATCTGTGTAGTGGAAGGAATATTGACATCAATCCCAGAAAATAATGAGGTTTTAAAATCAGAACATTGATCATTCCTCTAAAATCTGCCAATACCTAAGGTAAGGAATTCTATATAACATGTGAAATGTCAAGATAAAAATAAATTATATTTTTGTCTGCTTACAATATTTCTCAAAAGAACCAAACAAACAAGCAATGAGGACTTGCTGGATCTGTAATCTCAATGTGGTTACTACTCAGCTTGATAAAATTCACAATCCATTCACACTTTTTCATTCTTCAAGATTTCTATTAACATCCTTCCAAAAATCCTCCATAGAAAATCTTTTTAGTCCCCTGGAACACTTCTGTTACCAATTTCAATATTTCTTAGATACTCGGGGGGAAAAAGAATACATGACACGCCCACTGATTTTCAAGATATAAAAAAATCTTGAAGATATTTTATGCTACCTCTTGCTTTTAAATGATTATTGGTAATATGCTGTATTCTACTTATAGCCAGTTTTTCCATGTTTATTTTGGATCATTTGCAATATAGATCCTTCTGTGATCATGGTATTTAACAAGTCACAGCCACATGGTGTCTGGGAGAATACTGGTTTTTACAAAGACTTACATGTATCACAAGAAGCAGCTTTGGGAACATGAAGGTACTAAATGACTTTTCAAATGTAATACAATCAAATTTTTTTAACCTTCCTTTTCTTCAGTGCTAAGCCTAGCTTACAGTCTTTCTTAAGTGACAGTATAAAATACATAAGAAGCTCATCCATTTATGGCCGCATGACATAATCAAGGCCAATGATGTCAAACTCAAATAGAAATGAATACTTGAGGAATATAAGCATATAAAGAATTTCACTTTTTGTAGGTCCTTCATGGCAAAGAGAAAATATCTGGTGAAGATACATTTGTTTTATGTTTTCTTTGATAACTGAAATGCAAATATCATTAAATAATATTATCTCTGTGGTAGTACTTATAAAAGATCTTCAATAATATTAAAAGGAAATACTCAATTGGAGAGAGCCTGTAAGGCTGCATATTGTTTAGAGCTTATATGCTTTTTAAAAATTAATAAGTAATAAACAGAAGTATTTAAAAATTTTTAATAACTTTCAGTCAGCTGTTTGACAATAAATATGTAGTGTATTGTAGAGATGCACCTACAAAAGCCATCTTATTCTTTTCACATATTTTTATCAAGGATACATTTGATCATAAAGTGACCATTTTCATAAAGATATTTTAGAGAAGAGAGATTAGGCAACATGGAGTGGCAATTATTGATATCTTATTTGAGTAACAATAAAGTTTTTTATCTTTTCTACTTTTTATAATTTTTACTTGGAGATGTTTTGAAAATTAATCCCTTGGCACCTTTAAAATTATGTCTCATGCCAACCTTTCAATAGAGGTCTTTCCCCTTCCATTGTGTTTCTTGCTAATCTATGACATGACACTGTTCATAATTTTTATCACATTCCACTGTTATATAAATAAATTTGTGTTCAAAAGTAATACTGCCCTTGACTGCCATATTTTTTCATTTTGTGGGTGTTTGATAGCAGTTTCTAGATTCTTTTATCATCTCTGTTAAAGTGAATGTTTTATATTGATTAAAATTTTTTAAGTAATATCGATAATCAATTTATTTGTTTTTATCTACTTTCCATTTTCATTGGTCAGGATAAAGTGTATATAATTTCATACAGGATCTTTTCAACTTTATTATAATTCAGGGTTAATTTTTACTTTTACTCTAATCAGTTTAACTACACAAGGACAAGTCTTTCAGAACATTATTCTCACATCAGCAATCAGTCATTTCATTTATGTAAATGTACAGCCAATTTCACTTTCTGTGCTCTTCACTGCTTTTGACCCTTTCCTTGATGTGACTATTCATAAAGATACTGGGACTATAATCAATCCAATGACCACTTCTGAATTGGCAAAAAGGTTGTGGACCACTGGGGTAGAATCAGGCACAGGTGTGATATAGCCAATGTATTGATTTCTTTTGTGTAACTATCCTTTGTTACAAGGAAGAGTTCCATGCAGAGGGAGGGTAAGTATAGAAGATGGTAATTCCTGAAAAATGAGAACGATGTTTTAAAAATCCATTAATACTAAGAGGAACATGTAAAACATGTTTCTAATCAATAAATCTTTGACCTTTGTCCACTTCTTAACTCTGAATTCTATTTTTCAAAATATTTTGTTGTCTTTTCATTGTCCTCATTTTCCCATTGAAGTCTTTGAATAGCTTGACATCTATGTGTAATCTATCTATCATCTATCTATCTTTTTTTCTTTCTTTCTTTCTATCTTCGCACCCCAACATCTCCTAGTTTTATTTTGGAGAATCGTGTCAAGTTCCTCAGAGTTTTTAATTTCATTGTATCATCCATTATCAATTTCATTGATACATAAGCTGTAACTATTTTCAAAGTAGCAATTTTGCCTATACTTATCATGAGAACAGCCAGGAAAGATGATCAAGTGCTTCTTGTTCCTTTTGAGCACACAATTAAGTGAATTTTATGTATGTCTCCAAATGCTTCTCAAAGAACTGTTGCGATTCTTTTGTTTAGATATAACCTATATACCTTTTTTGGCTTTATTTATATGGATAATGTCATATGGACATTGTTCAGTTCTTCCAGGAGTGCTGCATTCTTTAGACAAAGATTTCACAATCACAGGCAATACTTATAAGATGTGTAATTGTGTCAGTGTGGATTCTCCTTTTACAGACACAGACCATAAACCTTCCACAATTAAATATAGGGTCTTTATGAGTTGATATAGTTGAAAATATTATTTTACATTATAATCTATACTCAGTTAAGTGCCTAAAAAAGACCTACCTATTTGGGGTGCCAAAAGCACTTCACAGAACCAAAAGTTAAATTAATGTTTGTAGGCATTCTAGGGCAGTGGGAAGTACAGTAGAGTTTGGAGTCTGAAAGACCCAATTTCAAATCTAGCCATAGACACTTACTAGCAGTATAACTTTGGGCATAGAACTTATCCCTGTATTCTTCAATTTCCTCATCTGTAAAATGAGATAAAGAAAGGAATGGAAAACAACTCCAGTATTTTTTCCAAGTAAACCTCAAAAGGGGTCACAAAGAGTTGGACAAAACTGAAAGTGACTACACAACATCAAACAGACATTCTAAGAACTTTAAGATCCTTAGTGACTTTTATCCTTTTTTTTCCCCTTCTACTGCCATACTGTGTAAATAGACATCAACTAGCCCTACAGAACTGATGCTATTTTGTATTTTGATGTTGTGGAGTGCATTGTACCTAATACCATAAACACTTTTTTCTCTGTTCTCTCCTCCATGCTGAAACAATAAATTCATTATAACTACATCAAATATAAAATAATACCAAATGTTCATATCAATTCAATGCCAAAGAGTAAGTAAGGATCAAATTTTCTAGAAGTATGAGTGTTCAACACATCTAAGTAGAAAATCACCAAATCAAATGATCTAGCTGTGCAAGAGAATTCATCTCAACTAAGTAAAGGCTTTTTTTCCAGGAAGAAGGTAGGTTTTCTACCCTTTTGTTCAGATCCTATTAAAACTTGTAACTTTTATAGTTACTTAGCTTTAAAATTATAAGCCCTGAAGATAGGTACATTTTTAATGACAGTTTTTTTTTTTTTTTTTTTTTTTTAGAGAAAGCGTCATAAATTGTTTTCCTCTTGGACTAAAATTGGTAACCTATGAGGATGGAGATAGAGCCAAATGATCATTTTCTCCTCACTTTTAAGAAAGACTTTAAAAATCCTTTGAAGGCTTTTACAAACAAAATGAAATCTTGATGCCATATTTTGAATTTACTTTCATCTAACTCATAGTTTATATACTATAAACTTAAATTTCATTCATTTTTCCTTAAGAAAAATGTGAACTCATTATCTGATAACTGTCAGGTTTTATTATTCCTGTTAAAATTTAGAGGAAAACAATGATTTGGATTTGAGAAATAGATGGACCCTGATAATAAAATGTTTTAAAAATTACAAATCTTTGTGGCCTAGAAGCAGATACATTACTAATTGATTATTATATTTTAAACTTGAGATAGGGGTAAGCATGGGAATTGGACCTAAGATTTCATAGGCATTTTGAACTCCAAGGTGATAGAATTCCTATATAAATAAATAGTCATGGAGCAATTGAAGCTGGTTAGCTTGGTAAGATATGATACAAGGCAAATTAAATTCCTAGCATAGTGTTATGTGCACGAGTCTGTAATAAATACTATTTGATGATCCCAAGAACTTAAAAATATACTACCTCAAAGAAGAAAGCAAGGATAGTCCTTTATGATGATACTGTAGACCCACAACCAGGAGACTATTTGCCTTGAGTTATTTTTTCCACTTGTGGTGATGGATTTGTTTTGATCCATAGCTCCCCCACCCAGAAGCTCATATTTGCATGATAGCTGGCTTGAGTTAGAGATATAGCCTAGGACTACTTTAGAAAACAAAGCTTAACCTCCCTAAGTGCAAGTAAATTAATAAACAGAACCCTCACAGTAACCTGAGTACAACTGTTATGACATATGCAAAAGGAATGTGACAAATGTGGTAGGGGGAAAGAAAACTACACTGCATTCTTGGGAAGAAAAAATACTATATGACCCTAAGGTATTACTGTGATGATTAGAGGTATAACTGACTATTATGCTTATCTGATTTCCTAAGTCATGGTCTGAAAAGTAATTAAAACTTTTCAGTGTTAATTGCTACTTTTCTTGAATTTGTTTTGCTCCTATTACTATATTTTGCTTCTCAAGAGATATAACATCATGATAATTGTACCATATTTACCCATTTTACCCAGTATAAATGAGTAGTTAGACAAGTTTAGGCCAGACCAAGAATTATACAGGCAGCTTAATGAAGCCCCAGGTTCAAATCCTACCTCTCACAATTATTAGCTAAATGGATATGTCCAAATCACTTAGCACTTAGCACTTGCTGGGGCTCATTTTCCTCATTAGTAAAATGAGGATAATATTGTAGCATTTTAACTCATAGAATTGTTTTAAGAATCGAATGGGGTCATTTATATAAATTTTAAACTTTAAAGCACAGTAAATTATATTCACCTGACTCTTCTGAAGGGCAGCAATGGTTGCATAATGGACTAGGTACCATTCCACTGCCCTGCATTGGACCTGGAGTATGGAAGGCTAAGTTTTAAAGTATGAATTCCACTACTAAAATTCTAGTGTCTCTCCTTACCTGATTACCTGTATCTGTCCACACAAAAGAGTGCATTTGTAATTCACTTTCTATAATTCCATTGCCATGGCATTAGTTGAGTTCTAACTTCATGAATTTTATCAGTAGAGAAATAAAATGCAAAATCAGGATTAGGGAGTAAGCATCCTCCAAATGTACAAGGAAGTCTTCACCTTGAAAAATTCAAGTAAAGGTATCCAGATGTAATATAGGAAAATGGAATGATAAAAATTCTTGATTTCAATACTGTCATGGTATTCAGATCTCACGTTTTCTTCAAGATACATTGGATAATTCCTCTGTAATTTTGAGCTATTAACATATCATATATGATATCGCATATCCCATATCAGGAGTGAGAAGGTCTTTTTTTCCTATCTGAAGGTCATGGACACATGAGGTAAAAAGTCAAATATTATATATATTAAAAGATATATGTATATATGTATACGCACATACACAATACGTACCTGCATAAGTATATGTATATATACATATATGTGCAAATTGTTCTATTCACTTTTTGAATTAGGAACAGAAAATATGCAATTCTTTGCAACAAACAGAACAAATTATTTTTTGTTTAAACCTTCAGGTAGAGATAGTGAAAGTGTAAAATGAACAGATATAGAAGCAGATACAGAGAGATAAAAAGAAAGACATAAATAAAGAATTCAGAAATAGGACAAAAACAGAGAAAGATAAAGGTATATGCAAAGTGATAGAGCAGCAACACAAAAAACAGAAAATAGACAATGAGAAAGGATACACAAAGATACACAGATGAGTCTACCACACACAGTGCAGAAAAACTGATAGACCCATACATGGAGAAATAGACTTTTAAATCTTTACCTTTTGTTCTTTTAGGATCATTTTTACAATTACAAAATTAAATAATTCATCATTTCATGGTACTGGGATTCTATATAGGATCTTCTCTAAGTTCTGGTTAGTGATTTAACCTGTTTACCATTAACCCAATATTTCCTTTACATGTTTTTCCATTTAATCTATTCAGAATTTTTTTAAGAAAAAAAAAAAAAACAGAAAAGATAAGTGCTTCACCATAACTTTGTTTATATATTCTCTTGTGATTTTTTCCTGTCCCCACCTTCTTTTCCCACCAATAATTAAACTATATTGATTTTCTAATACCTTGAACTTCCTTAAGTTTTTCATTTCTCCTTATTCAGGAGCTTCATGTCCTTGGAAATAGTACAGTTGATTCCCTTCCTTCATAAAGAAGGAATTTTGTACCTAGTGAGCAGTTATTTTCTTTGCTTTTTAAAGATCAATTCCATAGACCCCTAGAGATAAAGAAAGAATAAAGGAACTAAAACTTGCTTGAGTGGTACAGAGGGTACAGCTTTACTATAAGCTAAAGTCCTAGCAAGGAGCTGTTTAATTATTGTTAAGAATGGCTCACACTAAGAAGTAACAATGTGAAGAATTAAAAAACAGTATTTTGAAGAACTAAGAAATACAGTATTTCAATAGACTGTCTCAAGAGCACTTGAGTATATAGTTCATACAAGAAGTTACTGCCATGATCAGGAGCAAAATCCAAGACTCTTGGTTATTACTCTAGTACATTTCACTACCCATAGAATCTTGAAACTAGGTTCCTACTTTAGCAATTTTAGAGAAGATAGAGGAACTGTAGTCTGCCTTATATATTATACATACTGTGTGTAGAACACACACACACACAATGAGAGAGAGAGAGAGAGAGAGAGAGAGAGAGAGAGAGAGAGAGAGAGAGAGAGAGAGAATATGAATTTAAACTGCAAGGTCCCTGGGGATTTCTGCCATCCGGAAGTTTGAGATTCTGCGTTACCAAGGAGCTAAGAAAAAGTTTCCAAAATTTTTCTACTGTTTAATTTAAAAAAAAAAAAATATTTTGGGAGTTTCAGGGTGGTGACTCACAAAGCATGAAAGATAAGTGTTTGGGAAAGAGATTCTGGAAGAAAATGAGACTGCTTCGTCAGAGAGAGATTGGGGCCAGGAAAAGACTTGGGAACTTGGCTTAAGGAAGTGCATTCTATACAAGAGAAAGCACATTTTAAATTTCTGAAAATGGTAAATACTCATTTAAGTTTATTTCTACCAGCAAACAACTGGATTGAATTTTCCTTAGCTGCCAATTCTATTAATATAGACTCTTTTAATATAAATAATCCATTTAATATAAATTAATCCAAATAAGAATAATTCTTATTGGGAAGATTTTATATCATCCCAGTCATGCCTCAGTTTAATTATTGTGGGTAAGAAACAGAGATGCTCCATTGTTACTAGTTTGGTGCTATTCTAAAGGATTATAGGAGAGTACCAGGAGCTGAAGTGACTTGGTGATGGGGAAGAGGTAGGAAGGCTTGGCATATAACAGCAATAGGGAACAGGATGACTTCTGCTAAAAGCATAAGAATAGGCTGTTGCAGCCAGCCCAGAAGATCAATATACTTCACATCTGGACTGACTGCTGTTTTTGATATTGCTTTGATATCTGTGCAAGAATGTCATTAAAAAAACTGCCTTGTCTAAAAATTCATTACACAATATGAATACCTTTGACTAAAAATAGAAAACAGCTGACTACAGGACCTATCTCTGTATGTAACTGAAGTCCATTAAACTAGATAATCTATATTGGAATATAATTGATTTAATTTTAAAGGAAACA
>NC_067399.1:211554965-211575955 GCF_016432865.1 Antechinus flavipes | reverse complement strand
GGTAGTACCTTACTTCTATTGCATTTTCTAATTTATGCTGTATATATTCTTGTTTTTTTAGAAATGGTTTTTCATATGTGGTTTCCCTCATCAGACTATAAGCTTTCTTAATGGGGGAACTGCCTTTTGTCTTGCTTGTATCCCCAATGCTTGTTAACTGACTGATTAAACCAATGATCCTTCACCCTTTGTTTCTCAGCTTCTAATGAGGTAGGTCCACTGGCTCCAAAGGAAGCCCATTACAATTTTGAATAATATTAATTATTAGAATGTTAATCTTCATTATCAAGACTATATCAGATTGCTTGCAGTTTGTAGCTATTGCTCCAAGTTTTTCCTTCTTGGGCAGAACAAAATACATCCACATAACAACTGTAAATATTAGAAAGAATTTCTCATGTCCCTATCAGTCTTCTCTTTTCCATTCTAAACCTCTTCAATTCTTTCAAATTTCATGGACCATGATATCAAAATCTTTCAGGAACCTAGCTGAAACACTCTTCAGCTTATCAATGCCTTTCCTAAAATATGGCATTGATGATTGATTGGAACATTGCCTTCTAATCTAAATAGTAGAATATAATAGAACTCTAATCCCCTCCATTATTGAAACTATTCATTATTTAATGTTTAAAATCAAATTCTTTGTGTGGTTTTTGTTTCTGTTTTTTATTTTGCTTTTCATTAAATCTTCAAACTATTGACACTGAAATTTAAAATACCAATACATTATCATAAAACCTATTTAACTTTGGTTCCTCAATTTGTATTTCTGTAGATGAATTTTATAATTGAACCATATGAGACTTTACATTTATCCTTATGCCATTTTTTCTCATAAGATTTGGCACATCAAGGTCTTTTGGTATCCTGAATGTCATCCAATAACTTATCAAGTCTTCTTAGTCTTTTGTCATCTGCAAAATTGGTAAACTCTCCATTTATTCTGTTATTAAAACTATTGATAAATGTGTTCAGTAGCACAGAGACAAGACAGGCTTCTGGGGATACTCCACATGGACTAAAGAAAGTAGAGACCTCTTTCATGTAGAAACATCATAACTTCAGCACTCACATTTCCTAAAAGAGTAAGAAATCTACATCTGAGATATATTATAGTTAGATCCAACTTCTTATAAATAGTCAAATTTGGACCCTAGACATAATTTAATCAAGAATTTTCTTACTTGTATTTTCCCTGCACTATGATGACAAAATTATTACCATTCAATTAATAGTCATTATGTAGGCTCAATCTTTATCAAAAATGGAACTCTCATATACTTCAAACCTCACTTGAAACCCACATTTGGAACTTTTAAGTCTAATTGATCGATTTTCCTCTTATTCCAGTGCTTTTCTTCCTTTGCCTTCTCCTTAAATTTTGGCCTCTGGAAACAAAGTTCAATAGTGAACAAAAAGTTGATACCAAGCCTTAGAGTCATGTTTAATTTATTTATTTTTAATACTTTCTATATGAAAACATTCACTAAATTCTGTGTGGCAGGGTACTTATTAAAATAATTAATATTTCTTGGAATGTTTTATCTTTATCTCTTCTGCTAATATTACTCTCTATTTACATTTGTTTATATATATATATATATATATATATATATATATATATATATATATATATATATTATTTTCCCCCTCAATCAAACCTGAATTTAATAGAAAATTTAACATGTAAGAGCCAGTTACACAGATTAATTTTAAATAACTCAATATGGACAAATTGTTTACATGTTGTGCATGGAAGTGTACATTTTTTGTTTTGTTTTGTTTATCTTTATAATTATAGCTTTTTATTGACAAAACATATGCATGGGTAATTTTTCAACATTGACCCTTGCAAACACTTCTGTTCCAACTTTTGCTCTCCTTTCCTCCACCCCCTCTCCTAGATGGCAGGCAGCCCCATACATGTTAAATATGTTAAAGTATATGTTAAATACAATATATGTGTACAACTTTATATAGTTCTCTTGGTTGCACAAGAAAAATCGGATTTAGAAAGGTAAAAATAACCTGGGAAGAAAAACAAAAATGCAAGCAAACAACAATAGAAAGAGTGCAAATGCTATGTTGTGGGTCATACTCATTTCCCAGTGTTCTTTTGCTGAGTATGGCTGATTCTGTTCATCACTGATCAATTAGAACTGAATTGGATCCTCTCATTGCTGAGGAAAGCCACTTCCATCAGAATTGATCCTCATAAAGTACTGTTGTTGAACTGTATGATGATTTTCTGTTTTTTGCTCATTTCACTTAGCATCAGTTCTTGTCTCTCCAAGCCTTTCGGTGTTCATGCTGATGGTCATTTCTTACAGAACAATAATGCCCCATAACATTCATATACCATAATTTACTCAGTCATTCTCCAATTGATAGGCATCCATTCAGTTTCTAGTTTCTAGCCACTACAAAGAGGGCTGCCACAAACATTCTTGCACATACAGGTCCCTTTCCCTTCTTTAAGATCTCTTTGGAATATAAGCCCATTAGTAACACTTCTGGATCAAAGGATATACACAGTTTGATAGTTTTTAAAGCATAGTTCCAAATTGCTCTCCAGAATGATTGGATCCATTCACAACTCCACCAACAATGCATCAGTATGGCAGTTTTCCCCCATCCCCTCCAACATTTGTCATTATCTTTTCTTGTCATCTTACCCAATCTGATAGGTTTCTCAGAGTTGCCTTAATTTGCATTTATCTGATCAATAATGTTTTGAAATACCTTTTCATATGAGTAGAAATAGTTTCAATTTCATGATCTGAAAATTGTTTGTTCATATCCTTTGTCCATTCATCAATTGAAAAAATGGCTTGATTTCTTATAAATTAGAGTCAATTCTCTATGTATTTTGGAAGTGAGGCCTTTATCAGAACATTTAACTATAAAGACGCTTCCTTCTAATCTTGTATGCATTAGTTTTGTTTATACAAAAGCTTTTTAACTTGATATAATAAAAATTCTCTATTTTGTGATCAGTAATGATCTCTAGTTATTCTTTGGTCACAAATTCCTTCTTCCTCTGTTATGAGTTCAAATGTTGGAGTTCCTGTTCTTCTCAAGGCAAAGCCGGTTTAGAGGCTGGGAGCGCTTCGGATGTCTCCAAATCCAAAGGTTCTGTCCTTCAGCCTCTGCCTCTGCTTTCTTCTGCCTCCAACCAAGACAGAGATGGAAGGTCTCTCTTATCTCTTTCTGGAAAGCCCAGCCACCAATTTGCCGCGGAGAGAGGGCTTCTGGCGTAGCTCCACTGAAATCCGTCAAAGTGTTCTCTGCACCAGAGTCGTTCCTCTCGAGTCCAGCATGATCAGCCAACCAAGAGGAAAAAATGTATTCTACCATAGATCCCTCATCGCTGGCCTTTTATCTGCCTCTTCTGAGAGAATGGGATTTTGGGTTTTCTCCCATAGTGCTCTCTGGCCCAATGAGCTTTAAGGGAGGTGTGGACTCCCTGAAAGTAGAAAGTCTACTTTGTGAAGCTAGCATACTTGTGGACTCCAATGAGTAAAGGTGGGAACACAAGCCTTGTCTTGATTAGTTCTACTTAGTACCTTGTTTCAGGTTCTGGCCAAAACATCTTCTTGTAAGATTAGATCAACTCTAATTAGTTAGCAGTTAGTAAGGATTCCAACATTCCTCCACCAGGAGGACTATGAACTATTCTATGTTCTTTTAATTTATTTATAATCTCATTGTTTATGCCTAAATCATGAACCTGTTTTGATCTTATCTTGGTTTATGGTGTTAAGTGTGGGTGAATGCCTAGTTTCTGCCACGCTAATTTCCAGTTTTCCCAGCAGTTTTTGTCTAATAGTGAATTCTTATGTCAAAAGTTGAAGTCTTTGGATTTGTCAAACACTATATTGCTATAGTTATTCACTATTTTTTTCCTGTGAACCTAACCATTTTTACTGATCAACTAGTCTATTTCTTAGCCAATACCAAATGATTTTGGTGACCAGTGCTTTATAATACAGTTTTAGATCAGGTATAGCTAGGCCCCTTCATTTTATTTCTTTTTCATTAGTTCCCTTGAAATTCTTGACCTTTTGTTCTTCCATATGAATTTTGTTGTTATTTTTTTCTTAGGTCAATAAAATAGTTTCTTGGGAGGCTGATTGGTATAGCACTAAATAAACAGATTAAGTGTTGTCATCTTTATTATATTCATTTGACTTATCCAAGAGCACTTAATATTTTTCCAGTTGTTTAGATCTGACTTTATTTGCATGAAAAGTGCTTTGCGGTTTTGTTCATATAATTCCTGACTTTCCTTTGGCAGATAGATTCCCAAATATTTTATAGTATCAACAGCTATTTTAAATGGAATTTCTCTTTGTGCCTCTAACTGTTGGATTTTGTTAGTGATATATAAAAATGCTGATGATTTATATGGATTTATTTTGTATCCTGCAACTTTGCTAAAGTTGTGGATTATTTCTAATAGCTTATTAGTAGAATCTCTGGGTTTTCTAAGTATACCATCATATCATCTGCAAAGAGTGAAATTTGGTGTCCTCATTACCTACTCTAATTCCTTTAATCTCTTTTTCACCACTTATTGCCGAAGCTAGCATTTCTAATAGAATATTGAATAATGGGATAGTAGGCAACCTTGTTTCACTCCTGATTTTATTGGAAATGGTTCCAGTTTATCACTATTTCAAATGTTGCTTACTGATAGTTTTAAACAGATGCTACTGACTATTTTAAGGAAAAGTCCTTTTATTCCTATACTCTTTAGTGTGTTTAATAGGAATGGGTGTTGAATTTTTACCAAATGCTTTCTCTGCATTTATTGAGATGATCATATGGTTTTTGTTAATTTGGTTATTTATATAGTCAATTATGTTAATAGTTTTTTTTTTCTAATATTGAACCAGCCCTGCATTCCTGGTTTAAATCCTACTTGGGGTCATGGTGTATTATTCTGGGGATGATTTTCTGTAATCTTTTTGCTAGTATTTTATTTAAGATTTTTGCATCAATATTCATTAGGGAGATTGGTCTATAATTTTTTTTCTCTATTTTCATCCTACCTTGTTTAGGTATCAGTACCATGTATGTGGCATAAAAGAAATTTGGTAGAACTCCTTCAATCCCTATTTTTTCAAATAGTTTATATATCATTGGAGTTAATTGTTCTTTAAATGTTTGGTAGAATTCACATGTAAATCCATCTGGTACTGGAATTTTTTCTTAGAGAGTTGATTAATGGCTTGTTCTATTTCTTTTTTCTAAATTGGGACTATTTCACAATTCACTTCTTCCTCTGCTAATCTGGACAACCTATATTTTTTAAGGTATTCATCCATTTCACTTAAGTTATCAAATTTATTGACATAAAGTTGGGCAAAGTAAATCCTAATTATTGCTCTAATTTCCTCTTCATTAGTGGCAAGTTCTCCCTTTTCATTTTTAAGACTAACAATTTGATTTTCCACGTTCCTTTTTCTAATCAAATTTACTAACAGTTTATCTATTTTGTTGGTGTTTTCATAGAATCAACTCTTAGTTTTATTTATTAATTCAATAGTTTTTTTTAACTTTCAATTTTATTAATCTCTCCCTTTATTTTTAGAATTTCAAGTTTAGTGTTTGGGGCTTTTTAATTTGCTCTTTTTCTGGACTTTTTTAGTTGTAAGCCTATTTCATTGATTTTTTTCTTTCTCTATTTGATGCTAGTAGGTCTCTAGAGTTATAAAATTTCCCCTTATTACCACTTTGACTGCATCCCACATATTTTGATATAATGTCTCATTATTGTCATTCTTTTGAATGAAATTATTAATTGTTTCTATGATTTGCTGCTTCACCCAATCATTCTTTAGAATGAGATTATTTAATTTCCAATTACTTTTTGGTCTATTTTCCCCTGGCTTTTTTATTGGATGTAATTTTTTATTGTGTTGTGATTGGGAAAGGATGCATTTACTATTTCTGCCTTTCTGCATTTGAATTCAAGGTCTATATGTCCTAATATATGATCAATTTTTGTATAGGTTCCATGAACTGCTCAGAACAAAATATGCTCCTTTCTGTCTCCATTTTGTTTTCTCCAAAGTTCTATCATACCTAAAATTTTTAGTGTTCGATTTACCTCTTTAACTTCTTTCTTATTTTTTTTTTGTTGTTTGTTTATCTAGTTCTGAGAGTACAAGTTTGAGATCTCCCACTATTATAGTTTTGCTGTCTATTTCTTCTTGCACCTCTCTTAACTTCTCCTTTGGGAATTTAGATGGCTGCACGGCTTGGAGCATATATGTTTAATACTGATATTGCTTCATTATCTATGCTATCCTTTAGCAAGATATAGTGTCCTTCCTTATCTCTTTTAATTAGATCATTTTTTTTTTTGCTTTTACTTGATCTGTGATCAGAGTGACTACCCTTGTTTTTTGACTTCACCTGAAGTAGAGTAGATTATGCTCCAGTCTTTTATCTTTATTTTGTATGTATCACCTTGCTTCAAGTGTTTTTCCTGTAAACAACATATTGTAGGATTCTGACTTTTAATCCAGTCTGCTATCTGCTTCTGCTTTATAAAGGAGTTTACCTCATTCACACACATCTGGTTAACCCCAAATTATGCTCTTCTCTTTCCTTTCTCCCTTATCTCCCTCCCCAGTATTAAACTTGTGAGCACCACTTGCCTCACACAGCCCTGCCTCTTTAGGAGGGGTCCCTCCCCGCCCCCCCCAATTAGAGTCCCTTCCCCTTTCTTAAACCTTTCCCTTACAATTTCTGTGTTCCCTTCTATTTAGCCTACTCCTTCCCTTTTTGCTTTTTCCCTCCCACTTTTCATTGATGTGGGAAAAGTTTCTCTGTTCATCAAATATTTCTAATATTTTAATATAATTTTATTTTATTTTCTGTTTACTCTCTATGGGATAAAGAACTAATAGGTGTTACAGCTGAGTCAATGGAAATGGATAACTTTACAACAATTTTAAATTGTTCTCCAAAATGGTTGGACCATTTCAAAACTCATTCAGTGCATTCTTGAACCTATTTATTTTAGACATCCCTACTAACATCTGACATTTTAATTTTTTTATCATTTTAGCCAATTTGATAGGTAGGAAATAATAGTTTATAATTGTTTTATTATTTGTGATTTAATTATTGATGATTTAGATTATTAGTGATTTAAATTATTCTTATGTGAAAATTAATAGCTTTGATATCTTCTGAACACTGCCTATTCATAAAATTTGATCATTTGTTAATTGTGGAATGGCTCTTATTTTTAAAAATTAGGTCCAGATCCTGATAATTTTGAAAAAAAATATTTTTATCAAAGTAACTTCTTATTTATTTTACCCAGATTCCATTCTTACTTCTAATTTTAGATACATTGGTTTTGTTTGTGTAAATTTTTTTTAAATTTCATTTAACCATAATTATTACCTCCTTAGATTCACTCTATGTCTTGGTAAATCAAAAATGTTTCCCCACAGATTTGACAGATATTTTTTCCATATTCTCCTTATTTGCTTATATCACCCTTTATGTCTAAATCTTATAAGCATTTTGACTTTATGTTGATTTACAATATGAAATATTGAATCAGGCCTCTTTTTAGTTAAACTGCTTTTGATTTGATATTGATGTTTTTTGTCAAAAAGTGAATTCCTGACTCCAAATCTTGGGTATTTGTATTTATCATATGCTAGATTCCCATCATTATTTATTTCTGTATTTTGTATGCCTAATTAATGCCACTGATCAACCAATCTATTTCTTAGCTAGAACTATAATGTTTTCATGAGTACCATTTTGTAATATAGTTTGATATCTGGAACTGCTAATTTGTCTTCCTTCACCTTATTTTTCATTGATTCCCTTTATATTCTTGATTTTTTGTTCTTACTGAAAATTTTGGTTATTACTTTTTCTTAGTTCTCTCAGAAAATTCTTTGGTAGTTTGGTTGGTATGGTCCTAAATAAGTAAATTAATGTAGGACTGTCATTTTTATCATATTGTGTGACATACCCACAAGCAATTAATATCCTAATTTTCCAAATCTGTTTTTATTTGTGTGAAAATTGTTTTTAACTGAATTCATATAGTTACTGGCATATAGTGGCATTTTATACTGTTTCAACTTATTATAAATTGAAATTGTCTTTCTATTACTCTTCCTTAGTGTTGTTGATAATATATAGAAATGCTGATAATTTATGAAAATTTGTTTCATATCTTATATAGATATAAGTAGAAGTTTGTAGAAGTTGTTAATTGTTTCAATTAGTTGTTTTTTAGTTGTTTTTTGTCCTTTTAAGTATATAATCATATCTATAAAGAGTGATAAGTCCATTTCCTTATTGCCTATTATTATTTCTTTGATTTCTTTTTCTTTTCTTATTATAGTTACTATTTCAAGTATAATATTTAAAAATAATGGTAATAATCTACATCCTTGATCCACTCCTAATCTTAAGGGAAAAACTTTCAGTTTTCCCCATTATACATAATACTTTCTCTTGGTTTTATAAAGACAGTACTTATAATTTTAAGAGTTCAACTTATTCCTATGCATTCTAATGTTTTTAATAGGCATGGCTATTGTATTTTTTAAATTTTCTCCAACTATTAAGAAAATTATATGATTTTTGTTTTTTTGTTATTCATATAATCAATTATTGTTATTGATAAATAATCAATATCATATAATCAATAATGCTGAACTGATCTTGCTTCCTTGGTATAAAAGTTACCTGGTTTTATTGTAAAATGTTTGTAATATATTGTTGTAGCCTCCTTGTAAGTATTTTAAACATTTTTTTGCATCAATATTCGTTAGAGAAAGAAATCTAAAATTTTCTTTGTTTGAACATTCTCAGGTTTAGAATTCAAAACTGGATTTATGTCATAGAAGGAATTGGGTAGGACTCTACATATTTTTTTAAAATAATATATCTAGCTAGCTAGCTATTCATTTATCTTTCATAGCAATGAATTGTTCTGTAAATGCTTCAGAGAATTCATTTGTAAATCCATCTGGCCCTGGGGATTTTTATTTATGTTACCCATTTATGACTTTTTTGAATGCTTTTTTTTTTCTAGGATAGAATTGTTTAAATGTTCTATTTTATCTACTGTTCATCTCAGCAATTTATATTTTTACAAATATTCATTCATTTCATTCAAATTGTAACTTCTAATGGCACATAATTGGGCAAAATAGCTTTTAATAATTGCTTTAATTTAATCTTCATTGATGATCCATTTACAGTTTTCATATTTTATAATAATGTTCTTTTCTTCTTTGTAATCACATTAGACAATGCTTTATCTATTTTATTACTAGTTTAACCTATAAGTTCCATCATTTTTGTACTTTCAGTTTTATTATTCTTACTTTGATTTTCAAGATTACCATTTTTATGTATAATTGGGAATTTTCAAATTGTTTTTTTCTAATTTTTAAAAATTACATGTTAGTATCAATGATTTGTTTTCATTTATGGAAGTATGCATTTACTGACATATAGTTTCCTTTAGGTACTGTGTTGTCTGCATGCCACACATTTTGAATATTATCTCTTTGTTGTTTTTCCCTTTAATGAAGTGATACAGTATTTCTATGATTTTGTTATCCAACCCATTAATTCTTTATAATTAGAATATTTCATTTCTGAATAAATTTTAATATACTGTTCCTAAGCCCATTAGTGAATATAAGTTTTATTGCATTATTATCTGAAAAGGTAGCTTTGCATTTTTGCTTTTTTACATTTGTGAGATTTTAAAACTATAGCATGGTCAATTTTTTATGTTTTTATGTGCTGCTAAGAAAAAGGTATATTCTCTTCTATTCACATTCAACTTTCTCCAGGGGTCTCTCATATCTAACTTATCTAAGAATTTATTCATCTCCTTAACCTTCATTCTTTCTTATTTTATGGTTAGATTTATCCAGCTTTAAGTGGGAAAAGTTATTTACTTCTATTTATTGAATAAGTTTATTCCGTTCACATTCCCAGTAATGATTACTAACAATGTATTTCATTCCACCCTATTTTCTTCTATTTATCCTTTAACTTTCTGTAGTCAGATTTTTGTATTGCTGTTCTCTCTCACTTTCTCCCTCTTACCATTCCCTTCTTTAATCTCCTCCCATTTTTATCTTTTCCCTTTTCTCTTACCTATTTCCCTTCTACTTCCCTATTGTTCAAGAGATTTATACTTCTGACAGTCAAGATGGCTACGAAAGCTGTGAATTCCTATACCTTTCCCATGGTCATCTCCTGCTGATCATAAAATAGTGCCTCAAGACAGAAATTGGAGTTTTGGAATCAGCAAGGAGGCATGGCAAAACAATACTTAATCCCAGAAAACTTGAAGGATTGACAAAAGGGGTCCCTCTAATTCAGATAAGAGGGAGCATGCAGTGCAAGAAGTTCCATAGTGAGCTAACAACAACCCGCACCTCAACAAATCAGCAGGAGATTCTGAGCCCCAGGGTGGTAGATCAGGAGAATGCCAATATTAGAACTACCCATGTTCCTTGTGAAAAAAAACAAGGGAGTTTACAGACTCCAGTTCTAGGAATCACCTTATGCTCTAGGCAGCACTGGTCAAACAGGCATTCTCCACCAATCAGACTTCCATGAGACTCAGCAGAATTTTTAGCAATTATGCATCCTTTAGAACTATAATTTTACATGCTTCAATTTAGCCTTGAGGAAACATATAAAGTCCTCACTTGGCCTTAGTAAATACCAGACCATGCCCATTAATACCCCAACTTGACACCAGGCAAGCTACTAGACTCCTGCAGTCTCCAGCAACACCAGCCACATGGCTGGTACACCTCCTCCTGTATTCCCAGTCAGCACCAAAAAGAAGGATTCCCCATGGATTTTAAAGCAACATCAGTGCGCCATCATGTGAACAGCCAGGGGGTTGTAGCTACTAGCACAAGAAGGCTGAGATAATATTCCTTCCACACAGAACTGATCTCAAATTTAAAAGAAAGAAAAAAATCCTCTCACCTTCACCCCAAAGAGAAACAGAGTCTTAGGGGAGAGACAGAGAAAGACAGAGACAGAGAGAGACAGAGACAAAGAAAGAGACAGAGAGAGACAGAGAGAGAGAGAGACAGAGAGAGAGAGACAGAGAGAGAGAGAGAGAGAGAGAGAGAGAGAGAGAGAGAGAGAGAGATTATGGTGACAGAGAAGAGCAGAAAATGGGGAGACCAGAAAAATGGGAAGAGGTCTTAAGTCCAGGAAGCACATATAGAAGAATCAAAAAATGAGTTTAAAAATCAAATCAGACAGACAGACAGACAAAGAGAAGGAAGAAGAAGAAGAAGAAGAAGAAGAAGAAGAAGAAGAAGAAGAAGAAGAAGAAGAAGAAGAAGAAGAAGAATGGAAAAGAAATGAGAATGATGCAAGAGAATTAAAATCAATAGCTTGGAAAAAATGCTTTAAAAGTAAAACTGGAAAGTTTACTTAGAAAATGAGATACAAAAAGCCAGTCAAGAAAACAGTTCCTTAAAGAGTAAAATTTGCTAAATGAAAAATAAATTACCAAAGCTAATTAAGAAAAACATAGTATTAAGATCCAGGTCAGCCCCAACCCCCGTATACAGACTACCTTGCAACATCCTAAATGGTCTTAAACTGAAAAAAGTCAGCTTGACTTTTTGTTGACTATTCTACTCTGAAATTTGATTTCATGAATCAATTTAAAATGTTTTTGGGGACAATGTTGGCTAAGTTTGATTAGAATGCTTCTTCCACTCTTATCATTTTGGCTCTGCCTCTTCTTTTGTTTGAATCAATTAGCAATTATTAAGTATGATATAGGCCTAGAGCTTTCTGAAATGCTGGTAGATATAAGAATAAAAATGAAATGCTTTCTGCACTCAAAAAGCTTACACAATAGAACACCATAAACATTAATAAGAATAAAATGTATATAAATTAATTTCAAAGATAAGACATTAAATTTGGGAGGCTAAGAGTATTATAGCTTTATATTAGAAGTGGGACTTAAGCTGTAATGGAAAGAGATCTAGGTATTCTAAAATGAGAGGATAAAGCATGAGGAAAGTTTTAAATTTTAAATAGACAGGTTGGTTGGGAAATTACATATATATATATATATATATATATATATATATATATATATATATATATGATGTAAGGTGAAATTATTGTGAAGAGATAGATTAGATCCAAGACAGGAGATGTTTTAAATTGCAAATGATCAGTCAAAAATAGTTTATTAAGTACTTATTGTATACCCCAAAATAAAGTTTGTCTTTTCCTATTAGAATGAAACCTTGAGAGTAAGACTTGTTTTCTTTTGTTTTTACTTATATATTCCCTGTATTTAAAACATTGTTTGGCACACAGTAAACATTTTTGAAATTGTTGATTGCCTGTTACAGACAGCTTTATCACCTTTGAAGGAAAAAAACTAGATTAACTTATATGTTGATTATAGCATCTCTTGACATGATTTCTTATATCTGTATTTCTGAAGTATGTCTAATGGATTAATGCATATTAATGCATGAAAAGGTTCTGATTTTTTTTCTTAATTAGTGAAATAGAAAGAAAAGTAGCAGTATATGCTGGCAAGACTACTGAACTTAGAATCATATAAGAAATGGGTTTGCAACCTAGCCATACACCAAGTAGTTATTTGATTGTGAATATGTCATTTAAGCTCCTTATGGTGGTAAAATGGAACTACCAACAGTATTTCTTTTCTACTGTTTTGTGGATATTAAATAAGAGACATTATATATATATATATATATATATATATATATATATATATATATATTATATTTATATACTTCATAATTCAAATATCCTAGTCGACATAAAAGGAGCTAGATAGTCAATAGCATCTAAAAGATTCAAACTTGAGGAATAGCTTTTATTGATAATTAATAGCTACTATTGGATTGGAATTGTAAATTATGAGGTGTACCAAAATAGCAAGAACTGCAGTTCACAGTAGTTATTGTGGATACAGTCTGATACTCTAATATTTATTAACACAGACAAGCCTGTAGAGGTGGTTAAAATTGTGGAAGAGAGGCAAAAAAAAACTGAGTACAAGGAGCAAGACATACTACCTCTTCCCATCCCTTTCAATTATCTGGAGAGCAATTTCTTCTCTGTCACTCCTGTAGAACTGAGAGGATAAGCAAAAAGAGATATGGGGAAGGCAATTGAAGGCAGGTGGCTTAATCATTTTAATATATCCAGTAACTAATATAATCATAGGATATCAAATATTTGTGAAGTGTAGGCATTAAGAAAGAACATATATGTTAACTAGGGACAATGGAGAAGCTATATGCCTTGTGTATATATGAGAAATATTTGTTTTATTCACTTATTTTTTTACATTGTTATCCACTGATTCAATTATGTCAACTTTTCATGACATTGTATAGATTTCTCTTGGCAAAGATCCTCAAGTAGTTTGTTCTTTCCTTCACCAGTGGATAAAATTCCCATTTAATTCAAATGATTATCACATATACTACTATGGACAAGAATTTCTTAAAGAAATGGAATACTCGGACTTCCGGTTAAGATGGCGGAGAGGAGGCTCACAGTTGCATAAACTCCGCGCTTTCTCTCACTATCCACTTCATTACAAGCCTCTGAATCAATGCTTGACTGAAAAAAACCCACAAAAAGTTACCAAGAGAAGCCATCCTTGAGATCCGCCAAGAAAGGTCTGTCTTTACTGGAGGGCTGGGGCGGTTTTAGATCGGGCGCAGGCAGCGGCAGTGAGAGTACGGGAGCAGACTGGAGAGGGGGTGGGGAGTGATCGTAGACGTCTCTGCGGGGAGAGCTTCGCTACAGGTTTGGAACCTGCAGCAAGTCAACAGCCCAGCAGAGAAGCTAAAAACACTGGGGCTGAAGAATACAACTGCAAACAGCTGGAGTCTCTCAGGACCTGGCCGCCCCCCTCTTCCCCCCCCCTCAGTGACTCAGCACGCTTTGGGATCTCAGAGCGCAGGCGCAGCACAGTCCTGCTAGTGCCTCACTGCTGCCCCCTGCAGTCTGTAGAGGAAGCTCGATAACACACCCAGCCCCCCCCCAAAGAAAGACTCCAGTTTTTTCTGTTTTTCTTTGGTAGTTTGTCTCTGATTAATAGACAGAATGAGCAAGAAGCTGAAGAGGACTTTAACCCTTGACAGCTTCTACACAGATAGAGAGCAGACTCTAAATCCTGAGGAGACTAAAAACAGGCAGTCCCCAGGTGATTCCCCAAAGGAGGAGATTGTCTGTTCCTCAGCACAGATGAACCTCATAGAAGTGATTAAAAAGGCTCTCACAAGGGAGCTAGAAGAAAAATGGGGAAAGCAGAGTGAGGCTTGGCAAAAGGAGAGGGAGGCTTGGGAAAAGGAGAGGGAGGCTTGGCAAAAGAGCCTGGAGAAAGTTAAAGAGAGAGTGGATAAAGAAGTAAAATCCTTGAAAAATAGGATTAGTGAACTGGAAACAGAAAACAGCTCTCTAAAAAACAAAATTGGCGAAATGGAAAAAAATTCCACAGAACAAAAGAACTCAATTGGACAATTAGAGAAAGATTTTAAAAAAGTGAGTGAAGAGAATACTTCACTGAAAATCAGAATTGAACAAGTGGAATTGAATGACTCGAGGAGACAAGAAGAATCAGTCAAGCAAATCCAAAAAAATCAAACAATGGAGAAGAATGTGAAATACCTTCTGGGGAAGACAACAGACCTGGAAAACAGATCCAGGAGAGACAATCTGAGAATCATTGGACTCCCAGAAAAACATGATGAAAAAAAGAGCCTGGACACTGTCTTCCAGGAAATTATCAAAGAGAACTGCCCAGAAGTCATAGGAACAGAGGAAAAAATAAACATTGAAAGGATTCATCGATCACCCACTGAAAGGGATCCTAAAATCAAAACACCAAGGAATATAGTGGCCAAATGCCAGAACCCTCAGGTGAAAGAAAAAATATTGCAAGCGGCTAGAAAAACCCAATTCAAGTATCAAGGAGCCACAATAAGGATCACCCAGGATCTGGCAGCATCCACATTAAAAGATCGAAGGGCCTGGAATATGATATTCCGAAAGGCTAAGGAACTTGGTATGCAACCAAAAATAACTTACCCAGCGAGAATGAGCATCTTTTTCCAGGGAAGAAGATGGACATTCAACGAAGTAAGCGAATTTCATCTATTTCTGATGAAAAAACCAGAACTTAACAAAAAGTTTGATCTACAAATATAGAACTCAAGAGAAATCTAAAAAGGTAAAGATTAATCTTGGGAACTATATTTTGACTATATAGATGTATAAAGAATACATGTATACCTTGTTCTAGAAATTGATGTGGAAAGGACATTGTACCAGAAAAAGGGTAAAGTGGGGGTAGTACATCTCATGAAGAGGCATAGGAAACCTATTATATCTGAGAGAAAGAATGGAGGGGGATGAATATAGTGGGTATCTTACTGCCTTCAGAATTGGCTTTAAGTGAAAAATCTTAAGACATATTCAATCTATGGTGAAACTTCTCCCATCTCATTGAAAAGTGAGAAGGGAAAAGTGGAAAGGGAAGGAATAAGCTAAGCGGAAGGGAATACGGGAACTGGGAGGGAAAGGGGTAAGATAGGGGGAGGAACTCTAAGGCGGGGGGAGGGACACTAAAAAGGGAGGGCTGTGAGAAGCAAGGGGTGCTCACAAGCTTAATACTTGGAAGGGGGGGAAAGGGGAAAGAAGGGAGGAAAGCATAAACCGGGGTTAACAAGATGGCAAGTAATACAGAATTGGTCATTCTAACCATAAACGTGAACGGGGTAAACTCCCCCATAAAGAGGAAGCGGTTAGCAGAATGGATTAAAAGCCAGAATCCTACAATATGTTGTTTACAGGAAACACACCTGAAGCGGGGAGATACATGCAGGTTAAAGGTAAAAGGTTGGAGCAAAATCTACTATGCTTCAGGTGAAGTCAAAAAAGCAGGGGTAGCCATCCTGATCTCAGATCAAGCTAAAGCAAAAATTGACCTAATTAAAAGAGATAAGGAAGGACACTATATCTTGCTAAAGGGTAGCATGGATAATGAAGCACTATCTATATTAAACATATATGCACCAAGTGGGGTAGCATCTAAATTCTTAAAAGAGAAACTAAGAGAGCTGCAAGAAGAAATAGACAGTAAAACTATAATAGTGGGAGATCTTAACCTTGCACTCTCAGAATTAGATAAATCAAACCACAAAATAAATAAGAAAGAAGTCAAAGAGGTAAACAGAATACTAGAAAAGCTAGATATGATAGATCTCTGGAGAAAATGTAATGGAGACAGAAAGGAATACACTTTCTTTTCAGCAGTTCATGGAACCTATACAAAAATTGACCATATATTAGGACATAAAAACCTCAAACTCAAATGCAGTAAGGCAGAAATAGTAAATGCATCCTTTTCAGACCACGATGCAATGAAAATTACATTCAACAAAAAAGCAGGGGGAAGTAGACCAAAAAATAATTGGAAACTAAATAATCTCATACTAAAGAATGATTGGGTAAAACAGCAAATCATAGACATAATTAATAACTTCACCCAAGAAAACGATAATAATGAGACATCATACCAAAATGTATGGGATGCAGCCAAAGCGGTAATAAGGGGAAATTTCATATCTCTAGAGGCCTATTTGTATAAAATAGAGAAAGAGAAGGTCAATGAATTGGGTTTGCAATTAAAAATGCTAGAAAAGGAACAAATTAAAAACCCCCAGTCAAACACTAAACTTGAAATTCTAAAAGTAAAAGGTGAGATCAATAAAATTGAAAGTAAAAAAACTATTGAATTGATTAAAAAACTAAGAGTTGGTTCTATGAAAAAACCAACAAAATAGACAAACCCTTAGTAAATCTGATTAAAAAAAGGAAAGAGGAAAATCAAATTGTTAGTCTTAAAAATGAAAAGGGAGAACTCACCACTAACGAAGAGGAAATTAGAGCAATAATTAGGAGTTACTTTGCCCAACTTTATGCCAATAAATTCGACAACTTAAATGAAATAGAAAAATACCTCCAAAAATACAGCTTGCCCAAACTAACAGAGGAAGAAGTAAATATCCTAAACAGTCCCATCTCAGAAAAAGAAATAGAACAAACTATCAATCAACTCCCTAAGAAAAAATCCCCAGGACCAGATGGATTTACATGTGAATTCTACCAAACATTTAAAGAACAATTAACTCCAATGTTATATAAACTATTTGAAAAAATAGGGATTGAAGGAGTCCTACCAAACTCCTTTTATGACACAGATATGGTACTGATACCTAAACCAGGTAGGCTGAAAACAGAGAAAGAAAATTATAGACCAATCTCCCTAATGAATATTGATGCTAAAATCTTAAATAAAATATTAGCAAAAAGATTACAGAAAATTGTCACCAGGATAATACACTATGACCAAGTAGGATTTATACCAGGAATGCAGGGCTGGTTCAATATTAGGAAAACTATTAGCATAATTGACTATATCAATAACCAAACAAACAAAAACCACATGATCATCTCAATAGATGCAGAAAAAGCATTTGATAAAATCCAACATCCATTCCTAATAAAAACACTTGAGAGCATAGGAATAAATGGACTTTTCCTTAAAATAGTCAGGAGCATATATTTAAAACCATCAGTAAGCATCATATGCAATGGGGAAAAACTGGAACCTTTCCCAGTAAGATCTGGAGTGAAGCAAGGTTGCCCACTATCACCATTATTATTTAATATCGTATTAGAAACACTAGCCTCGGCAATAAGAGTCGAGAAAGATATAAAAGGAATTAGAGTAGGCAATGAGGAAACCAAACTATCACTCTTTGCAGATGATATGATGGTATACCTAGAGAACCCCAGAGATTCTACCAAAAAGCTATTGGAAATAATTCATAATTTTAGCAAAGTAGCTGGCTACAAAATAAATCCCCATAAATCCTCAGCATTTTTATACATCACCAACAAAACCCAACAGCAAGAGATACAAAGAGAAATTCCATTCAGAATAACTGTTGATACCATAAAATATTTGGGAATCTATCTACCAAAGGAAAGTCAGGAATTATATGAGCAAAATTATAAAAAAGTCTCCACACAAATAAAGTCAGACTTAAATAATTGGAAAAATATTAAGTGCTCTTGGATCGGCCGAGCGAACATAATAAAGATGACAATACTCCCTAAACTAATCTATTTATTTAGTGCTATACCAATCAGACTTCCAAGAAAATATTTTATTGATCTAGAAAAAATAACAACAAAATTCATATGGAACAATAAAAAGTCGAGAATCTCAAGGGAATTAATGAAAAAAAAATCAAATGAAGGTGGCCTAGCTGTACCTGATCTAAAATTATATTATAAAGCAGCAGTCACCAAAACCATTTGGTATTGGCTAAGAAATAGATTAGTGGATCAGTGGAAAAGGCTAGGCTCACAAGACAGAATAGTCAACTATAGCAATCTAGTGTTTGACAAACCCAAAGCCCCTAACTTCTGGAAAAGAATTCATTATTTGATAAAAACTGCTGGGATAATTGGAAATTAGTATGGCAGAAATTAGGCATGGACCCACACTTAACACCATATACCAAGATAAGATCAAAATGGGTCTATGACCTAGGCATAAAGAACGAGATTATAAATAAATTAGAGGAACATAGAATAGTTTATCTCTCAGACTTGTGGAGGAGAAAGAAATTTGTGACCAAAGATGAACTAGAGACCATTACTGATCACAGAATAGAAAATTTCGATTACATCAAATTAAAAAGCCTTTGTACAAATAAAACTAATGCAAACAAGATTAGAAGGGAAGCAACAAACTGGGAAAACATTTTCACAGTTAAAGGTTCTGATAAAGGCCTCATTTCAAAATATATAGAAAACTGACTCAAATTTATAAGAAATCAAGCCATTCTCCAATTGATAAATGGTCAAAGGATATGAACAGACAATTTTCAGAGGATGAGATTGAAACTATTACCACTCATATGAAAGAGTGTTCCAAATCATTATTGATCAGAGAAATGCAAATTAAGACAACTCTGAGATACCACTACACACCTGTCAGATTGGCTAAGATGACAGGAAAAAATAATGATGAATGTTGGAGGGGATGCGGGAAAACTGGGACACTAATGCATTGTTGGTGGAGTTGTGAACGAATCCAACCATTCTGGAGAGCAATCTGGAATTATGCCCAAAAAATTATCAAAATGTGCATATCCTTTGATCCAGCAGTGTTTCTATTGGGCTTATATCCCAAAGAAATACTAAAGAAGGGAAAGGGACCTGTATGTGCCAAAATGTTTGTAGCAGCCCTGTTTGTAGTGGCTAGAAACTGGAAAATGAATGGATGCCCATCAATTGGAGAATGGCTGGGTAAATTGTGGTATATGAATGTTATGGAATATTATTGTTCTGTAAGAAATGACCAGCAGGATGAATACAGAGAGGCTTGGAGAGACCTACATGAACTGATGCTAAGTGAAATGAGCAGAACCAGGAGATCATTATACACTTCGACAACAATATTGTATGAGGACATATTTTGATGGAAGTGGATTTCTTTGACAAAGAGACCTGAGTTTCAATTGATAAATGACGGACAAAAGCAGCTACACCCAAAGAAAGAACACTGGGAAACGAATGTGAACTATCTGCATTTTTGTTTTTCTTCCCGGATTATTTATACCTTCTGAATCCAATTCTCCCTACGCAACAAGAGAACTGTTCGGTTCTGCAAACATATATTGTATCTAGGATATACTGCAACATATCCAACATATAAAGGACTGCTTGCCATCTAGGGGAGGGGGTGGAGGGAGGGAGGGGAAAAAAAAATCGGAACAGAAATGAGTGTAAATATAATGTAATTATTAAATAAAAAAATTTTAAAAAAAACAAAAATAAAAAAATAAAAAAATAAAAAAAAAAAAAAAAATTAAAAAAAAAAAAAAAAAAAAAAAAAAAAGAAATGGAATACTCTTCTTTGTCAATAAAAAGGTGAGAAAAACAGTACTGGGGTATAATCTCAAAAATGACCAAATGATATCTGTTCAAATCCAAGGCAAATCATTCAACATCACAGAAATATGAGTCTATGTTCCAATCACTAGTGCTAAAGAGCTAAAGGTAATCAGATCTACCACATTTTCTAGAAATAACACCAAACAACAACAAAAACTACAAAAAGGTGTCATCTTCATCATAGGAAATTGGAATGCTAACATAAAAATCAAAACATAAATAATTAGAATAAAATTTGGTCTTGGGGTATAAAATGAAAAAAAGGTAGAGACTAATAGAATTTTGTCTAGATAATCCAATTATCATTGAAAAACACACAGAAATTTTGTAAGGCAGACTTCACCTTTATGTGAACTGAAAATTCCCAGAAAAAATACACTAGTTTTTGAAGAGGCAGAGGAACCAGGGCCCAAATTGCCAATATTTGATGAATAATGGAGAAAACAAGGGAATTGCAGGTGGGCAAAGTCTACTTTTGGTTTATTGACTGACTATCCTAAAGATTTTGACTTTATAAATCACAAAAAAAAAAAAAATTGTGACAATTCCTCAAAGAGATAGGAATATCAGAAAATCTTAAGATGTCAGTGTGTTATGTTTGAAACTCCACAATCACAACCTCATGCATGGAAAACTCAAGTGTTCTCAATGTAATATCAATATATGTTTTAGGACATATATTTTAACTAGTACCTGAGCAATAAGATTGTGTTGCTAGGGAATGGAAGTGAGTGATACCCACATGCCTTGTAGAACTTTTCAATTGAAATCAAAAGATGGGAGTTCAAATTTTTGACTTACTGATGGGTAACATGTACCAGCCTAGGTTGGGAGAGCCAACTGTTTAAGTTTTCACTGTGAACATTTGTATCTTGGAAATGGGCAAATGCTAAAAATCA
>NC_067399.1:211527448-211554465 GCF_016432865.1 Antechinus flavipes | reverse complement strand
TGGTTTGTTTGTCTGTTATGTTGTTGGTTGGAAAATTTTTTTAAGAACAACGTTGCAACTGTGCTTAGTAAATTGGAGCTCCACGTGTGTCTCTGTGTGTCTGTGTTAAAATTTAGGAAGCTTGTAAGAGATAAGGATTCAGCCTCTGTGTTGCAGGCTTAGAAAATATCAAGAAGTTTGAAAAATCTTTCTCTGTCTCTGGCTGACTGCAGCAGCCTGTGAAAAGAAGGGAGAAAAGGGAGAGAAAGGAAGAAATAAAAAAAGGAAAAGAAAAAAAACATATTGAAAGGGATTTGAAAGTTCGGAAAGTTAAAATATATATGTATAGAAGAGCAGTGTGCTAACATTTAAAGGAAAGATGTTTGAATGGAATATCTAGGCATTCTCTGTGAAGGCAGAGAAAAGCACTAAATGGGCTTGGAAGTTCACAGAAACCCCTTTGGATTCTGGAATGGGAAAAGGGAATTCAAGGTGAAACAAACCTCTCTCTGGGGGTGGAGGTCCTGGAAACAGCCCCTAGTCTTGTTTTTGCTGATTTAAGAGCTTTGTTAAGTTTTAAGAACAATGATTAAGGAAAATTTGCTTGTGATTTTAAACTTTTTTAAGGAAAAGCCTACTAGAATAAAGAGCAATAAAATTCATAGCTAATTTTACTTCTGTAGCGCCCAGTTTGGTCAGAACTGGAGTGCACAGGAAAAAAATTAGATTTTTTTCTGTTTTTTAAGTGGATCAAGGATGTTAAGAAATCTTTCCCAGTGTTTTAACAACAGCATAGAAGTTTTTTTCTTGCTGGCCGCATTTTAAATCTTTCCAGGTAACAGAATCTAGCTCACAGAATAAACATGATACAGACATTCTGCACAGAGATGCAGACACACTCAAAAATGACATGGAAGAGGACTGTCCCATTCTCTGTCACAAGTGATAAAATTTCTACTCCTATAACACCTCACCTCCTGCAGTGTCCAAGGAAGGATGAAAAGATGGCAAAGTTTTCTTAGAGAGAAGGGAACTATGCCAAGAATTGCAAGAATTCCCAAGATTAGGTTTCCCCAGTCAAGGAAAGTTTGTTGAGCATAGAGCTTCTGACAATTTGACAAGCCTTTCTAGGTGCTTAGGGTGTCCCAGCTGTAGGATAGAGGGAGAAAAGAATGGGGGACTTATCTTGACAAGGAGGGGTTAAAGCCAGGTGAGATCAGACTCTCCCCATAGAGACTACCAAATGTTGGAATTAAGGGGGATCTCAAAAAGATTGGGGTTCCAGAACAGCATCACAAAGTATCTCAAAAGATTTGCAGGCTCAGATCCATTTCTAAGTCAAGGGGCAAATTTATTATAATTATAATGCCAATTAAAGCTGGCTGAGTTCCAAAAAAGTTAGCAAAGAACCAACGGCAAGAAGATAAATTTATAGGGAAAAATTAGAAAGAACAGATACATCATGTCACTGACATGCTAATTTCATGGCTTAAAGGTGGAATTGAGGAGTGGTCTGGTTCTGACTTTGTGCACAAGTACAATACCACAATTCTCTGGGCAGAGCTCACTGGGAGTGAGGAAGGAGGGAACCTTCCAGAGATGTGTGTTGGGTCACTAGGTCAAAAGGCAGACATCCAATTTTTGTTTTGCACCTGTGTCAACTTTAAGTTCCTCATTATTTTTGTTCATTAATCTCAGAAACTCTTATCACTGATCAATAGTTGTTATCTGACAACTAGGAATATTTATAGCCATAGCATCCTAATCATAGAAAGTAAACTGGGCCAGGATAGCCTAGGGAAAGAAATATATCATTTCCAACTACATCACTCCTAAAGCCAAGTAGCCTTAGAATTATTGCTACATCTTCCCTAGAAGCTGCACTACATCAAGCTCCACCTCTTCCTCCTGAAGAGCTATTCCATATGATTATGTGTTTTTGTGTGTATATATACACATATATATTTATATTATACATACATTTATCACATACATCATTTTTTACAATGCAATAATATTCCTTTACATTAATGTGCCACAATTTTTTTCAGCCATTCCCCAATTGATGGGCATCTACTTTGTTTTCAATTCTTAGGTATCATAAAAAAGTTTTTCTGTAAGTATTTTGGAGTATATAGGAACTTTTTTCTAATCAACGGCTTCTTTGGATATAAGCCTACTAATGACACCTCTGCTTCAAAGGATATGGATATGTTAGCCACGTTATTTGCATCCTATTTGTTTTTCAAAAGGGTTGTACCATTTCACACCAATAATGTATTGCTGCATCTATCTTCCTGCAACCCTTCCAATTGACTCTTGTCATTTTTGATCATTTTTGCCAATTCACAGGATGTGAGGTAAAACTTCAGGGTTGTTTTGATATGTATCCTTGTTATCAGTGACTTGGAGCTTTTTCCATGTGGTGGTAAATACTTTGCAGTTCTTTTGAGAACTATTTGTTCATATCCTTTGACTATCTATTGGGGAATGACTATTAGTTATACATACATACATACATATATATGTATATTCATATATATATAAATTATTCATATAGCTAGAATACTGACTCCTTATCAGAGAAATTTCACAGGAAGTGTTTGTTTGTTTTATTTGACCACTTCCTTTCTTAAACTATATGCATAAATGTTATTTGTCTAGGAGCTTTTCAGTTTCAAATAATTAAAGTTTTCTATTTTATCTTTTATAACTGCAACAAGCTCTTATTTGATTAATAACACATCTCAGACAAAGCTATGAGAAGTATGTAAGGTGTTTCTCTTCTAATTTTTTTATGGTATGATCTTTAATATTAAGATCCTATATCTATTTAGAATGTATTGTGGAATGTGATATAAGGTGTTGTAATAGGCCTAACTTCTACCATACTGCTCTCCAATTTTCCCAGCAGTTTTTATTAAATAGGGAGCTTTTTTCTTCTAATTTATGTTTTCCACTTTATCAAACATTGTGTTACTGAACTATATTGTTTATGAATCTCCCCTAGTTAGTGTGTTCCATTGATCTATCTCTATTTTTTTAAACCAATTACTGCTGCTTATATAATATAGGATGAGTGCTAGAAGTCATGTTCTCTCTTTGTCTTATTTCTTTTCATTGTCTTTGATATTCTAGATCTTTTATTTTTGTTATTATTTTATCAAGCTCAGTAAAGTATCCTCTTAAATAATTTGATTGTTACAATATTAAAAGTACAAATTAATTTTGGTAATATTGTCATTTTTATCATATTGACATAGTTTAGCCATCAACGTTGAATATTCCTCCAGCTGTTTCAGTTGTTCTTTAATTCTTTAAGGAGCTCTTTGGAATCAAATATATAGAAGTCTTTTGGGGAGGTTGATCCCCAGATATTTTGTGCATTTTGCAGTTATTTGATGTTTTCCCAAGTAAACCATCATATCATCAGCAAATAGAGATAGTTTTATCTCCTCTTTATATATCTTTATTCCTTTAATTCCTTTTTTTTTTTTTACTATTGCTAGCATTTTCAGAATTATATCAAATAAAATTGGAGAGGATGGAACATCCTAGCTTCTAATTTTAGTAATTAGTAGTCCAAAAGAAAGATTAGAGTATAGCTGAGTATGATATGACTCTAAAAAGCAAAAACATTTAGGAAAAGGTAAAAAATAGTAATTAAACTGTACAAATGAGGTGCAATAGCAAGAACTAACACAGAAAAACTACATGGGGGAAGAGGACTGGTAGTTCTGGAAACATACTCATATCAGGAATGGGTTGTAGAGGGAATAATATATACACATACACACACACACACACACACACACACACACACACACACACACACACACACAAAGAAGGAAATAGTACCCTCTATAAATCTATAAAAAAATAAGGGGGGAGGGAATAAGATAAGGTGGAGTGTAGAAGAGTGTTGTAGATCAGCTGGAATGGAAGAAGGTATATAGATTAGGGGGAAAGGGATAAATCGGGAAGGAAAGAGTGGGAGAAGATAAGTGAGGAATCCATAGGAGAGGTGTGTTGAGGGTTAAATAATAGCTAAGCAATTTAACAGGTAGAAGTAAAGTAAAAGAGTTAGCAGGGATAAGAAATAATACGCTTTGTAAGCCAAAAGTTTAATGTCAAGGGGCTTGTAGTTTGAACTATCCTGTCAGAAAGGGAAACCTAATCTTAGAATATTATATTACTCAACTTATACCCAATTTCTAGTTCTAGAAAAAAAAAAAAAAGGAACTTATCTATTAAGACTGGAAAGAGGAACTAAATCTTTTGTCAGTCTTCCACCTCTTTTCTCCAGCTGCCAAAAAGGAGAACTTAGCCTTTAAAAAGAATCATATAATCTCATAATTATTTTATTCCTACAAAGATATATATCTTCTCTAAATTATTTGCTCTGCACAATTATGTGATGATCAGCTATGATAGAATTAGCTCTTCTCAGCAATACATTGATCTAAGACAATTCCAACAGATTTGGGGATGGAAAATGCCATTTGCAATCAGAGAGAGAACTGTGGAAACTGGATGTGGATAGAAGCATACTATTTTCACCATTTTTTGATTCACTTTTTCTTTGTCTTGTTTTTTCCTTTTTATTCCGTTTTTCTTTTACAACATAACTACTATGGAAATATATTTAAAATGATTGTATGTATATAACTTAATGATTGTACATGTATAATCTGTATCAGACTGCTTGCTGTCTTAGAAGTGAGATAAAGCAGGGAGGAGAAAAGAATTTGGAGCTCAAAATCTTACAAAAATGAAAAATGAGAGCTATCTTTGCATGTAATTTGGAAAAATGAGATACTATCAAATAGAAAAGAGTATTAATTTAAAAGCAAACAAATAAATTATTAGCTATGAAATGATAGTCTTGTCCATCTAGCCACTAAATTTATAGGTAACCTAGGCTTAAGAGAATATCTATGTTAGTTTGTCATAGTTATTAATTTAATGATGTAATTCTTAATTTTGTGGTCAAAACTAGTCTTTAATACCAGGTAATAGGAAATAACTTGATTTTATTTACTAGAAAGTGGCCAATCTGCTTATGCTTAAGAAAGGTACCATTACTAGAGAAGAGAATAGCACTGGATGAGAGCTGGAAAAGAAAAATTGAGAAATCGGGTCTTTTAGATAAAATAGAGATGCTGAATGGGTAGAGGGCAAGAGTTCACCAAGTTGGGCTTCAGTTTGAGAGAATACAGATAACTGGGGAAAGTTTGATGATCTACCTAACCATGCTTTTTGATAACCTGATCATCTAATTTAATGTCAGAAAATCTAATTTTATTAAAAATTAGAAAATCTAAGTTATCACTTTTGTTTTCTGAATGAAGTTACTTGAGATCCTTTTTGAAAAATTTAAATTTCTAGGTCTACTCTTCAATGGTTGACATTCAGCTATTTGTGGTATCATTGGCAAGGATTATGCCTGACTATCTAGAAACCAAAGTTTGCATTGCACTACTTGAACATGCCTGGGTCATAACTGCTACATGGGTGGGAAAGGGTTTGTTTGTTAGGAATTTGTGACCCCATTTTAATGGTTTCTATAGATTGTCCAAAAAAAAAAAAGAAAAGAAAAGAAAAGAAATTTTAGTCAAAGAAGGGTCTGTGCTAGAAAAATTTTAATGACTATGAATAGTACTTTAAGTAGTCTTCAAATATAAGAAAAAGACAAGTAGTTTCCTGAGGCATTTTGTGACAATCCATTTGTGATCCTCAACAAATGTAAAAAGCACAACTGCAAATCAGTAGAATGGGATTTCCATCCTGTTTGCATTTTGAGCATGCATTATTTGTTTTCATTGCCTGTAAGGCCTGGTTCTTTGATCTGATATTGTGAAATTGTACTGGTTCATATCCATAGAAGGAATTTCATCTTCTCTTCCACTGCAGGAGATAGCAGAATATTTCCTTCCTAAAGAAGGAAAGTTTAATCCCACAGTTGAACTAAAAATAAATCAAAGTACTCAGTATTAACTGATTTAAAAGGTATCCTTTTCAAAAACAACAGATAAAACATGACTTGTTCTATCTAATTTGTGACTACACTAATTTCCCAAATTGGAATTTGTCATTAAAGAATCATTTATGGGGCAGCTAGATAGCACAGTAGATAGAGCATTGGCCCTGAAGTCAGGAAGACCTGAGTTCAAATCTGACCTCAGACACTTAATACTTCCTAGCTGTGTGACTCTGGGCAAATCACTTAACCCCAATTGCCTCAGCAAAAAAAGAATCAGTTACTCAGAAAGTACTTATGAAGTACCTCCTGTTTGTCATGCATTGTGTTAGAGAAAAGTTTAACAGTTCTTGCTATTGTTATGCCACAGTTTTCTTTAACTGTCCTGACTCAGTTTCCTTGTACAAGTTTCCCTTGTCTCAGTCTCCCTAATTACTCCCCTAAGCTGTAAATCTCCCTCTGGTCCATGAAGGCTGAGGACCAATTAGTCTAAGGATATAAATTGTTAGCCCAAGCAAGATAAACAAGAGAGTAGACTTCCTGATTATCTTCTGTCCTTGAGAAATTTACAACATCCCTTAAAGTATTCCAAGATATTTCACTGACATCTTTATCATAGCCTTTTCCAGCTGGGCTTTTCCGCTCTTTTTCCCTCTTCTTTGTCTCTAAAAGGTATTAAAGGTTAGAGATTCCTCCATTCATTGCTGGAGAATGGCGGCTGGCTGTGGATGCTGGACGCTGGATTCTTTGAGATGATAGTCTCCTCCAGACCTGGGACCAACATGAATTCCTTGGTCCCAGTATATCTTTATCTCTGTCTGGCTGGACAATTTGAGACGAGAGTCCTGTCTAGTCAATCTTACTCTCCCATTAATAAAATATTAAAAACTCTCTAATCTCTCTCCTGCCTCAGTTTCTCTGGCATTACACTATTAAGAGCTTATATCCTGATAGCAGAGTTAACAAAAATACATTAATATAACAAAAATAAATACAAGGAAACCTAGTAGAAGAAGGCACTAGCAATTCAGGCAATCAGATAAGAAAATTAGTCAATTACTAAGTGCCTATTATGTACAAAAAGAGGCAAAAGACAATCCTAGCCCTTTAGGAACTCACAAACTTATAGGAGAGACAATAAATAGGCAAATATATTCAAAAGATACATATGAAAAACAGGAATTAATTTAAAGAGGGAAGACACAAAGTTAAGGAAGGCTTCCTATAGAAGATGGGATTTTAGTTAGGATTTGAAGGAAGCCAAGGAAACCAGAAGGTAGAGATGAGAGACAGACAGAAAAAATACCCTGGGCCCCCAAAAATCAGAGTGTTTTGAGAAACAGCAAGGAGGTCAATTTAATTGGATGGAAGAGTACTTGTAGAGGAATGAGGTATAAGAAGACTGGAGAGAGAGGAAGGAGGAGGCTAGGTTATAAAAGATTCTGAATACCAGAGTATTTTTGCTTTTGATCCTGGAGGTAACAGAGGGCCACTGAAGTGAATTGAATAAGGGATGACATGATTGGACCTGGATTTTATGAAAATCATTTTGGTGACTGAATGGATGATAGATTAAAGTGGGAAGAGCATTGAAGAAGACAGATCCTTGTAGCAGGTTATTGTAACAGTTCAATAGTGAGGTGATGAAGGCCTGTGCCTGAAGGCAGCAATATAAAAGGAGAGAAGGAAGTATATGAGAGATGTTGCTAAAGAGAAATTAGTGCATTTGTGATGAAAAGACCAAAACTACATAGAAAATTTGATTTTCAAATCCAGGATTCAGGGGAAGTATAAGGATGTAATCAGGAAAGGGTAATCATAGGGGACTTAAAAAGGTTTATCTGTTTATATTCCTACATGAGAAGATGAGACTTGTAACTCATAAGAATTTTCTCATTATTATGGCTGTTAGAAGATAGATAGATAAATGACAGATAGATATAGATCTATAACAAAGGGCACAGTATGAGTTGGATATGAAGCGATAATACCTAAAAAAATAAAATTAAGGCATGAGAGAGGAATACTGTTAAAAAGGGAAAGGGAGAGATAGGATGTTGTAAATTATTTGCCCTAAAAGAGGCAAGAAAAAGTTTATATAATAAATGAGAAGATGGGGAAGAGAGGAGGAGTAAGTAAATCTTACTCTTATCAGAATTGGCTCAAAGAGGAAATAACACATACATCCAATATGGGAAATGCATCTTACCCTACAGGAAAGTAGAAGGGGAAGGGTATACAAGAAAGTGCGGAAAGTGATAGAACAGAGGTGATTGGGAGAGGGGTGGACAGAAGCAAACATTTTTGAGGAGGAACAGGGTTAAAGGAAAGAAAGAATAGAATAAATCGGAGATAGGAGGAAATATAGTTAGCAATAGTAATAATGACAAGAATTTTGAGCAGGATGCTCTCAGAAAAACCTGGAAAGTCATTCATGAATTCAAGCAAAGTGAAATGTACTAGGTACAAAGTAATTGTAATGTTGTGGGATGATCACCTGTGAATGAGAAAGAAGTGATAGCGTTTGAATACAAATTGCAGCATGCTCTTTTTTAATTTTATTTTTCTTGAGGGTTTTTTTTGGAGGGATGTCTATGTTTTCTTTCTCAACATGACTTTCACAGAAATGTTTTACATAATTTCATATGTCTTCTTAATAGGGGGTAGGGTGGGGAGAAAGGAAGAGAATCTGTAACTCAAAGTTTTAAGAACAAATGTAAAAATTATTTTACATGTAACTGGGGAAAAATATCAAATGACTAAACAGGAACTGGCAGGTCTTGGGAATAAACTGGATATAGGGGGTAAGAAGAGTCAAAGATGACATGTAGGTTATGAGCCTGAGCAACTGGGATGATGGTATTACCCTTAACAGTAATAGGGAAGTTAGGAGTAGAGAAAGATTTAGGAGATAAATAATGAATTCAGTTTTAGATACGTTAAATTTAAGTTGCCTCCTTAATATCCAGTTTGAGATGACAGAAAGGCATTTGGATAAGTCCTCTGTTTTTATGGACTGCAATAGGGGATGGAGAGTGCTTTTGTCTGACTCTCCTTCTTGCTCCTGCATTTATTGGAGCAATTGGCTTTTACAAAAGAACAGTATAGATATTGTAAGCAGCATCTGAGCTGGAGTTGGAAAAGAAAAAGCTTGATTTCTGGGACAGAAAGGAGAGAAAAGGAAGAGTAAGTTAACAAGAGAAAGAGAGAGAGACCTCATTTAAATCTGATTCCTTTTTGTTATGGTTTATTATTGTTTAGTCATTTTGACTCTTCATTATCCCATCTTGGGTTTTCTTGGCAAATTTAATAGAATGGTTTGGCCTTTCCTTCTCATTTTACAAATGAGAAAATCAGTGTAAACAGGATTCAGTGACTTGCTCAAGATCACACAGCTAGTAAGTGCTTGAGACCAGATTTGAATTCAGAAAGATGAGTCTCCCTGATTCCAGGCCCAGAACTCTCTCTATTGCTCTACCTAGCTGGTCTCGATTCCCCTAATTCTTGACAAATAATATTCTCTAAAGCTTTACCTTCATTGAGGACTATTGATTTTGAGGTTAACCAGTGACTAATGAAAATGTTTTATACTATAGTCCTTCAGAAACTTTGAGGACTTTTAATGGACCCTCCATAACATAAAGAAAGATGAAGCAAGAGATGTATTATATTAAATGCTATCTGGAACAGTAGTACATTCCAGCAGCCCTAAGAGATGAGATAAATTTCAATGACTTTTAATAGATGATAGAACCAAACAAGCTCTCAGAACTTGAATATAGCAGTAGAGTGCTACATGTAGACAATTTTCTAGGTTTTTACTAGAAAGAACTAAATCAAATTCACAGAGAAATTTACTGCCTATGGGAAGGCAGTATAGTGTAGTATAATAGACAAAATGATCGAATTGTAATCAATAGATATCAGGGTTTGAATCCTATCCATATCATTTACTAGCTGGGTGGCTACAGCCAAGCCACTTAATCTCTCTTTCCCTCAGTTTCCTCATTTATAAAATGATGATAATGATAGCTGTAGTATTTACCTAGCAGAGTTGTAGGGAAGATCAAAAGAAGTAATGTGGATAAAGTATTTACAAGTCTTATAGGTATTATAAAATTCCAACTATTATTATGAATATGAATCTCTGATAAAATTCAACTATATCATGTTGCATGCATATCAATAACAATAACATTTATATAACAATTTAAGGATTGCAAAAAACATCATCCATATTATTTCATTTGATTCTCCCAACATTTCTGTGAAACAGGTGTCATTATAATCATCAGTTGATGCATAGAAAGGTTAAATTATTTGTTTATGGTCAAATAGCCAGGATTCATACTCTATTCTACCTGACTCCAAGTCCAGCATTCTATTCATTATGTTACAGTGCCTCCTATGTATGTCTGGTATAAATACTGTGGTCATATTGGCCCATTTTCATAGAGGATCTGATATCAATCATTATTATGATGACCTTTTTTATTCTTTTGCTTTCCTTAGCCCTGATCAGACATTAATATCTTCTCTAATAGCAAGCATTTATATAACTCTTTAATGTATGTCAAATGGCTTATAGATATTAATTCATTTTATTCTCATAACAATTAGGTGCTATTATTCTGCTAATGTCATTATTACTCCCATACTGTAGATGAGGAAACTGAGGTCAAACAGAGATTAAGTGTCTTGCCTAGAAGGTCACAAAATTAGTGAGAGTCTCAGGTTGGATTTGAACTCAGAACTTCCTGATTTCAGGTGCAACACTCTATTCACCGAGTCAATAAATGCCCTATTCTCTAAGTCTCCCTATCTGATTACTATCTGATCACTATCTAATTACATAGTATCACAAAATTAGATTCAGAAAAAAAAATTCTAAATATCATCCAATTGAATCCCTTGTTTTATGGATAAAGAAAATGAAGCTGAGAAAGATTAAGTGCTTTGCTCAAGTTATTGTGGCAGAGGCAGACACAAAACAGATCTGATTTCCAGGCGAATGTTCTTTGTGCTGTACCATGGATGAACAGATGGACTCATGGGATAGGTCTCTCTGTTTTCATTGCCAGTTTTTAAATTAAATTATTCTTCCATCTCTTATATTTTTTCAAGGTTACTATCCTTGACCAAAACTCTCTCACCCATTGTATTTTGATGGCCTTTTAACCGACCTCTTCCCTTCCTTTGTCCCCCTCAAATTTATCTCTCACACAGTTGCCAGATTAATCTTTCTAATACATAACTTGGATCATGCTACTTCCCTACTCAGAAATCTTTGATGGTTCTTTTCTCTCTGCTAGATACAATCTAAATTTGGGTCTAGACAGATTTGTAGCTGAAACCTCAGGAATTCACTCAGGAATTTACTGAAACCCCAGGAATGGCCCTCCCAAAGCATACTCCAACAGGGCCTAGCTTTATCTAGAAACTTTGGCAGCATTGTTTGGTGAAAAGTTCTGGGGTGGGGTGGGGGGGAGAGTGTAGAGGGCCACAGACAGAGCTGGGGGCGCTCTGGGTGAGGTATAAGCCCAGAGGGAATCTGCTGACAATGTCTGGTTCGGCTCCCCATCTTCCCTAAGGGCTCTAGGCCTTCCTGAGAAGTCAGGAGGTAGTGACAATGTGTTGTGATTAAAGCAGAGTGATAGCAGGTGGAAGAATGATACCAGGCCACAAACTACGTATAATAGCAAATTGTTCATGTGGTCCCATATGTGCAGTATATACTTAGCGCATGCCCAGTGTTGTTTTGATTATATAAGGGTATGAGGGTACATAAGGGGGAAAGAACTGGGAATAAACAGACTCCATATTTTTACCATCCTCAGGAGTCTCACCTTATCACTCCTCCACTATGACAGTATATTTTAACCAGCCTGGTGTGGGGGCTCTAGAAAGCAGGCTACAACAGGGGAGCTTAGTTTTCTCTTCTATAAAAAGTTAATAAAATTCTCTCATGGGGCTATTTTTTTGAAAAAACACTTTTAAAATCTTAAATGCTATATACATTTAAGCTCCTGGCACATCCTTCCCTCATGAACCAACCTTGGGTTCCAGTTAACTTGAAAATTAAGTCTTCCCAAAGTAAATCCTGTCTTTCTCTCTCTCTGTCTTTGCTTACACCAGACATTTCAAAATCAATGCTTGCCAGGGCAAGCAGCCAGCAAACTCTGGAGTGGGGCCCAAAACAGATTAAAATGCAATTGGGAAGTGTTTAACAAAATGAATAAAAATGGAGTACAGTATAATGTTAATTTGAGGTTTTCTAAGTCACTATGTTACAGAGAATTGTTTTTGTTTGATTTTATACTATTGTGCGAGACACAAAAGACCCCTACCCAAAAATGACTACTCAGAGTTCACTCAAAGTAGAAAGCAGAAAAGGTTTATTTTAACACTCATGAGTGTGAGCAATCCTGTCTAGAGAACAAAGGGAAAGTGAAAATTCTCCCAGCAGGAGGGCTAAAGAGTTAGTACAGACATACCATTTTATAGGTTTTGTTACTATACATTGCATGATAAATTAGAAAGCATTAAGAAGCGTGTGGTCTCCTAATGGAATATCGCTTTCAAAAAAATGGGAATGGAATATTTCAGTTTCCCTGAAATTACCTGCCTTGTTGGAAACCTTAAATCAACAGATAACTGAGCTTACAGTGTTTAAACTAATAGGTTAAACAATGTCAGACATTGATGAATACCACCAATTTAGCTTAAGTAAATGTGTCTGCAATTGGCCCCAAATTTAAGTAAATAGAGGATTACACATAGGTCATAACAAAATACAGAAATAATGAAAATAAAAATAAAGAAAAAGCAATTACACATCCCTGTAAGTTCTTCATCTCATCTTTCCATTCCACACACACTATGTAAGTCAATAGTGCTACATACATTCCCTCTAACATAATGCCTGATCTCATATTATCACCTTACATATAAACCCAATTCAGAAGTCAACTATATAATCCATAAATCTTCTCCGATTCCAGCCTTCTTTCTACCAGTTAGTAATGTTCTCTCCTTCCTTTGATGTCTCAAAGTAGTTTGTTTATAGCTCTAAAGGTTCTTATCATACTCTACTTATATTCATATATATGAATGTCATCTTCCCTACTAGACCTACTAACCCAAAAATCAATATCTTATTCTTATGTATCAATTCCCTGGAGAAGCAGTCAGGCAGTGCCATAAATTAGAATTCTGGGCCTAGAGTCTGGATGATGTTTTGTTATTGTTCACTCTTTAAGAAAAATGGACAGTAGTCTGGGAGAAATTAGATTTAGATTTTTATGAAGGCAAAGTAGACTATATTTTGCCTATTCAACCATATCTTTTCTAATTTTTAATTATTGAATTGGTGTTGCCTCGGACAAACTGAGACCTGGAAAAGACCTTAGCTTTAAAAAGCCATGGTCTCCCATTGAATCTGGAGACAATAGCCCACCGTACTGATTTATGTCTTGCCATTTGACTCTACTAACTCTGAAAGAGAGAATGAGGCTGATGATTTTGTATAGCTTTGCTTCACTTAAATCCAATTCACTTGCAAGTTAAGATATTATCCTCCTGTTGGCCTCTTCAAGAACAAATGATGAACAATAATCTGTGAGAAGTACCTGCTTCCCTCCCCAACCCCATCTGCCAGTTCCAGTTGACAGTGCTATTTCTTCTTCCTCCTTCTCCTCCTCTTCTCCCTCTGTCCACATGGGGAGTCATCTTTACATGTAACTGCTCAGTCCAAAAAAACATAAATTACACTTTGCAAGGTTATCTTAGAATTTGGAGGATAGATTTTTTTCTCTTCCCCACTTATTTATTCTACTTATTTCCCCCCCAAAACTGGGACAATTAACTTTTGTCTCATGTAGTTTTCATTTTTAATTTCTTGAAAATTTTCTCTGAATAGCCAGGTTTTGATAAAGCTCACTGGGATTCAAATGGAGCTACTTGACCATGCCTTTAAACCTAAATTACTTTGGCTTTTGCTGATTGGATAATAATAAGTCAACTCTTCATGTCCTCCTATGCCTACTTTCCAATAACCTATCAAACATTGATATCTTTGCATATTTGAAGGAGTGAAGTAAAACATAGATATAGATATAGATCAGTTAATTTTTCTGTATTATAGATATCAAACTTATCACAGAAATTTAATACAAAGTATTTTTTCTCATTCAGCTACTTCCTCTCATCTTATATGCATTAATTTTTGTTTAAACAAAAATTTTTCAGTTTCATGTAATCAAAATTGTCTATTCAACCTTTGCAATGTTCTCTATCTTTGCTTAAGAATACAACTCTTATCTTTAGTTGTGAGAAGTTTATGATCTGCTTTGCTCCAAATATTTAATTTAAATTTAATTAATTAGATAGATAAATATTGAATTCAAACATCCATGTAGAATACAGTGTAAAACATGGCATAAGATGTTGATCTAAGTCTAGTTTCTGTGTAGCTATTTATGGTTTGTGTTACACAAAGGTTTGTCTTTTAAAAGTGTATGTTAAATTTAGCAACGAACTAATAAAATTGTCATTTGTTTTTAAGTCCTGTGCTGTTTGGCTTTCTTCTACATATTTTTTTCTTTACTCATGCTCTTTTTCTTCTGTCTTTTTTTTTTTTTTTTTTGGCATCACTATTACTTCCCATTAACTCATCCGACACACACCCCCCGAGAGGAGTTCTCTCTTTTGATAAATAAATATAGCTAACAAAAATAACTGAATATATTGGCCAAGTATCAGAATTAGTTTCTAATAAGTGTTTACATCATTATTCTATCACTATTCTAATGCTTTTGTGCAAATTTTATAATCTGATTATTATGAAAATATTGTCTATAACATCCTTCTGGCTAGATCAGGGGTTTTCACTTCAATGTTATATTTCTCTGTCCTTTAGTCCTCACATAGATGATTACAGCATTTCTACCTGTAAGTTTGCATATTTCTATCCAAAGAATGTCTCCTTGATATAAAATCCTACTTCCTTATCTTTCCTATTTAAAAAAAATTTCAATGAACAAAAAGCTATTTTCTCTCCCTTTCACATTTCTTACTCATTTGTTGTTGTTCTTTGCTAGTATATGGGATTCTGTCTAGAAGGAGTATCAAGGCCACCTCTACCCTTGATGCACAATGTTTTCTGCTACATTGCACTAACACCCTGCACTCCCAATGCAAGGAGCATTGATCATTGTGGGAATGAGTGTGAGCCAAGAGTCACAATCAGTTGTTCAAGAGCAGGGTTGCCTGGACAGGGCCTCTCGCCTGTGAGCGAGCTGCTGAATTGTTGGATCAGCTCTCCTCCCATTGATAGATAACATGCATACACCATGCCCACAAACTGCTTCTCTGAATGGTGATTGGGGATTATCTACTGTTCTTGCAAAAATGTATATCAACAAGGCTGTACAGCATAATAAACTGGAGCTCTTTTCACATGCTGAGTCTCCTGCCTCATTTATCTGGCCTCTGAGATCAAAGGGCTCATAAAAGATGGCCTGTAACTACTGGCCCCTGTGAACGGAGACAGAGGAGAATCTGGAAGGGTGCCAGAGCGACCACTTCATGGTCAAGCAAAGCTATGTGGTTAAGACAATCTATACGAGCACTCCAGAGGGAGAGCCCTCCAAACTGTGCTGTTTCCGGACCAGGCAGAGTGTGGTGGAGAGCAGTTAAATAACCTAATGTGGCAGAAAATAGGAAAAGAACAAAGTCTGAAATCAGAACCAGAAAAGGAGGTCAGGAAATTTACAGTTGGAGCATAGACAGGTCCATCTCTTAGCAATAGATGTCCTTCTTCTGAGCCTGAGCAGGATGATAATGCATGGCCTCCCCTCCACCACCTTCAGTCCCACCTTATTTTGGTGTCTATCCAGACTTACAGCCTTTCAAAGGCTCTCCTAATGTAAAAAAGGAAACAAGAACTGAGGAAAAGCAGAATCAGAAAAATAAAACATAGACTGCAGTGACACTTCACATGCAAGAAGCAAAAGTTAATCAATTATATTCTTTATCTTTACTTCAAAAAGTTTGCAGCTGGCTAGAGATCAAGGAAAAGACAAAGAGGGGTAGGAAGAATTATATCCTGTTATAGAGGAGGATGACCCTTTTAACCCAGAGAAGAGAAGATGCAGAAATGAACCACTTCCCTTTAAAGTTCTAACTCAGCTTAAGGACTCAGTTCTTTAATATGGGCCCATAGCACCTTTTGACTTGAAACAAGGTCATGGGAAATTTTGTCCCCAATAATTGAAAAGCGTTCTCATAGGCAGTGTTGACTCCAGGCCAGGCAGTGTTCTGGATGACAGAATTTTTAGAACAGACTTGGTTTATTGCCACCCAGGTTGCTCCAGGAACAAACATGAAATTATATTTTGAGCAACTTGGTAGCACTAGGGCCCTGAAACTATCCTGGGAAATGAAGCTCAAGTAGGGACAGAAATAAATCAGGAATAGAACTTTAGATGCCAAGGAACAATCATAGTAATAAAACTCAAGAGCAATGATTATTACCACCTATCCCCTCATGCTGTTTGTGAAGTGCCCATTCAACAGTATCAAAGAGGAAAACAATTAAAAATCCAATTCTCAAAGACCTGTAGGGTTGGGGACTAACCCCAGAGGTGATAGGCCAAATGATATATGGCAAATGCATGCTACACATATGGGAAAAACATGCATTCATATTACAGTTGACACTTATTCCAGCTTTGTATCTGCATCCTGTAAATGAGGAGAAGCTGCTTCATATGAAATCACTTATTTCACTGTCTTGCCTCTATGGGTATCCCACACACCAGTAAAACTGATAGTGGACTCTCATATACCTTAAACATATTAAAACAATTCTTACAGGAATTCTCCCTACATCATATTTCTGGGATTTCTTACAACCCAGAGGATAGGCCATTATAGAAAGGACTAATCAAACTTTCAAAAGATTTATCAAAAAATAAAAACAGGGAGATGGAGATAGGGTCACTCAGAAAGATCTAGATAAAGCAGTGTACACAATAAATTACTTAAAATTTGATTCAAATGATTTAAGTATGGTTATGAAACACTCTCTGGTGAACGTAGACAGAGAATCACTCAGGCATAACACCCCATCTTCATTAAGAAGGCCCTCTAAGAAGGAGACTATGGTAATGAAAAAGCGTCCTGAAGGATGGGAGGGACCTATAGGGTTCTAATGTGGGGGCCAGAATATGCTTGTATCTCCACAGGAGAAAACCTTCAGCAGTGGATTCCCACCAGATATCTCAAAGTTGTCCATAGAACTGAAGAGGAAAAGAAGGGAGAAGAGGGGAGAGTCCAAAAGGAGGAGAAGACGTGCCCCCAAGACCACTAGCAAGATGTTTTCTAAATATGTGGGCTTGTGTTACACACAATCAGGATTGGTAACAGAAGCCAAAAGGTGGGCGGGACCCACCATGGCCTAGGATTGTCTCATGGTGGGGATGGAGTATCATGTGACACAAATGCGAGATATACAGGGAATGCCCTTCATTGCAACATCCTCATCTGCAGGAAGGTTGCAGCAGCTTGTCTATATAGTGGATCATCAGGTTGGCCCTTAGAAAGCACAAGGCTCCATGGGACACATTCTTGTTGCTCAGGAATTGGGCTGGTAGTTTGACACATGGAAAAACACCTTGAGACCTAGTTCTTGGACAAATGGCATCAGAATTGGATACCAGTTTTATACCAAAGCCTGTCTTGGAGGGAAATATGCATTTATGTGGGGAGACTCTGTAACTGTTACCAAAGAAACATTAGGTTTTTACAATGTTACTTGTTAGAATTGGATACTGGAAATTGAAAATCAGACTGTTTTTGTGATCATTAGAACTCATGTATCAATGCTTCCTGTCAAAAGTGAGAAACAGACCTTAATCCCATTAGAAAAAAGAGAATTATCATTGAAAGTAGAGTTATTGAAACTCCAGGCTCAGTTACAATGTGAATCCAGATAAAACTGCTGAAAAAAATCAAACATTGGTTTAATAATGCCTTTTCATGATAGTTAAAATTAGACTCATGGATTGCCCTGTGTGTTATGTTCTTACTGCTTTGTTGTTGCCCTGTATATTAGAATGCTTTTATAGATCTTTATCCACCATTCTTTCAGAAATTGCAGTTCTTTAACCTAAAAAAGGGGTAATTGCAAGAATATGGGATTCTGCCTAGAGGGTGCCACAACAGTTCTTCAATCAGTTGTTTCAGTCATGTCTGACCCCATTTGGGGTTTTCTTGGCAAAAAATACTAGAATGGGTTGCCATTTTCTTCTCCAGTTCATTTTACAGATGAGTAAACTGAACCAAAATGAGTTTTCCTGATTCCAGACCCAGTATTTTCTCCACCATGCCCTTCCTTACCCATTTTTGGAAGAAAAAAATAAAGCAAAATCCTAACAAATTTATGTAGATAAGCAAAATAAACTCTCACATTGACTGTGCAAAATGATGTCATTCTTCTTTACCTTATCTGCTTTTCCTTACCCATTATTGAAAGAAAGAAAAAAGCAAAACCTGCATAGCTAATTTATGTAGATAAGAAAAAAAAAAAAACCTCCCACAATGAGTATGTGCAAAAAACACATTTTATTCTGCATGCTGAATCTATCATCTCTATCTAAAAGAGGTGAACATGTTTAATTATTGGTTCTCTGGAATTGTGATTAGTCTTGTATTAAGATGAGTTCTTAAGTTTTTCAAAGGTATTTGTCTTTATAAAGTACACTTGTTTCTGAGTCCCATTATATTATCTTAGTGATATCTGCAAAAATGTTTTTAATCCCTTGTGTTAAATTCCCAGTTCATTTTGTTTATTATTCATATACTGTACATTGGTATAAAGACACCTTAATAATATTGTTTTGGATTCTTTTCTCAGAATAATGAGACATTTCTTATATCTGTATTGTCTTCTACATTATCCCAACTCTACTCTTTTTTTTAATAGCCTTTTATTTTTCCACATGTATGCAAACATAGTTTTTACTATTCACCTTTGCAAAATGTTATGTTCCAAATTTTTCTCTCTTACTCCACATCTCAGAACAAGCCATCTAATAATATGTGCAATTCTTCTAAACATATTTCCATATTCATCATGCTGTGCAAGAAAAATCAGATCAAAAGGGGAAAAAAAATCTTTTTACCATGATGCTTATCTAGTAACTTTAGGGCAATTGCTTAATCATCCCAGCCCTATTGTGAAATGATTTCTAAGGTCCCAGGAGCTCTAAATCTTCTGGTCAGTTAATCTGACCATAGGACTTGAAACTATAATTATTTTATGGTTTTATTTAAACTGTTTTTATTCTTCCTTTCCAATATTTTATCTAAATGTCTTAGATTTTTGTTAATAATTCTAAAGGAAATAATTTAAAGTATTTCATATTTCCTAGTTTTAAAAAATCTGCAAAATACAGGTTAGGGTGGGGTGTGGTAAAAGTGCTTGGTGAAAAAGAACCCTTCCTGATTTTTTCACTAATCTCCCCATTCTGTTACAAGACCTATGAAAAGTGGATGAGAGTTTTGTTTCTCAAGAGTTAGGAAGCTTAAATTAGAGAAAGGAAACTTAAATAAGAAAAAAGTGAAATTAAAACCTAAGAAATGAAATCTAAAAGTTAGGGACAAGGGGAAAGAAAAATTTATGGCAGAGAGCTATAAATAAGAATAAAAAACATGTTATAAGATGTAATCAGGAGTGAAAACTCATAATCATGTGAAGGGAAGATGTAATTAGGAGCAGAGAATCACATGGGGGAATTAGGCTTTCCAAATAGACTCTAACCTTTGTAGTACTCAACCAGTGGGGAATAAGGGGAGAAAATGAACTATGTCCAAATAAAGTGACCACCAAGAGGAGATGCAATTATGGGTGGGGAATCAAATGTGGGAATTAGATACTTTAGATAGACTATAACTTCTATAGTATCCAGTCAATGGAGAATCGGGGAAGGGACTTCTTTTTGGGTGACAAGGTATAAAAAAGTCATGTATATTGATTCTAAATATGCCTATTCTATAGGACATCCATTGCTGCAGTTGCAAAATTAAATAGACTTTTAACTTCACCCCTCTTGAATTCAATAGAATTATTTCTCACAGACCTGAAGATACTTCAAATAAGTTAGCATAAGGCTTAGCTTGACCCCCCCCCCAATTAAGGATTTACTGCTCACTAGTTCATGCAAGCAACATACATGTTCTTAAACTACTAATGTTTTTTGAAGTAAGGGACTACAAAAGAAGGTCACAGGACAGATTAAATTATTGTGGTATGTGGAAGTATTCATTAAGAGAGATTTTATGGACAAAATAAACCAGTACATTATTAAACAGATCACTTTGTTGTGAATATTTTGTTCAAAAATATTTCACATTATAAAAGAATGTCCTATTTTGGTGCAATAGAAAAGACTTGAAGTCAGAGGACATATTTAAAAAAAATCCTAGTTCTGTGAATAATTCCGTTGTGAACTTGAGCAAAACACTCATTCTCTTTGGATTTCAGTTTTCTCATCTATAAAATAAGGGATCTCCAGGGCCCATCCCACCTCCAAATCTATGATTCTATAAGCTCCTATGGTTTATATAAATCAGTATAAAAATTCAACATATACAGTTTTTTTGGTTTATTTAAAATTTTTTCTTAAGGTAACTGGGGTTAAGTGTTTTATCCATGGTCATACAGATATTGTTAAGTGTCTGAAGCCAAATTTGAACTCAGGTCTAGCTGACTAAAGGGCTTATTCTCTATCCACTGTGCCATTTAGCTGCCCTTTTTCAAACTTTTTTTTGATTTTCATTTTCAAATTCTTTCCCTCCCTCATCCATTTGAGAAGGCAAGGAATATGATACCCATTAAATACATAAAGTCATGCAAAACATTTCTATATTAGCTATGTTTCCAAAAAAAAAAAAGCAAGAAAAGTAAAGTGAAAAAATATGCTTTAATCTGTATCCAGAGTTCATCAAGTCTCTCTCTTGAGATAGCATTTTTCATCATGAGTACTTTGGAGTTGTCATGGATCATTGTATTGATCAAAATAGCTAAGTGTTTCACAGTTCATTATAATTACTATATGGCTGTATTGTGTACAGTGATCTCCTAGTTATACTCACTTAATTTTGCATCAGTTCACTTGTCACATGACAAGTAGTACAATTTTCACTTCCTAACAAGATGACATAAAAGGATATGTGGATGGTGAAATAAATAAGTGGAGATGGTCTATCTAAAAATAAAGGATGCAAAAACTCAGGAGTGGTCATGTTGGGAGAGAAAGGGACCTAGGTATGATTTATATATAGGCAAATGAATGAAATACTGTGCACAGTTAGAACAGGAAGGCAAAGATGGGGATCCAAAGAAAGAAGTAAGAATAAGGATGTGCCATATATTTAAATTAATAGAGAAAGGACTGTGGATTAAGCAATGAAAATATCTGATGGAAACAGTAATATGAAGTGAGTCCAAAGGGATCTTTAAATTCTGGTAACAGACTTTTCTTGAAAGTGCTTTCCTTTTCTCTCTCAATAGTCAAAACTTTATCACAAGGATGGGAATTGTTGTCAAGCAAATTCTGGATTCCCTTTTTTTTTTTTTTTTTTTTTTTGTATTAAATGCTACAAACAGGGAAGTCAGAAATGTTTGTTGTAAAAGAGTAGAGAAGAATACTTCAAGAGAAATCATTCATATGATTTTGAAGAAAAGGACATAAACCCATAATCTTTTCCCCAAGTCTCTGGATTTGCATGGGCAGACTAAGCTCTGATTTGCTTTTGTCTTGTTCTAATCAAATGCTAATTGGTTCAGATGACCAATGACTCAGAACATAACCTGTTTTCATTACCCCTATTATCGCATCTTTGGTTTTTTCTGGGTTCTAATGAATGCTATTTAATATAGCAATAAACAGCAGAATCAAATATTGAATTTGAACAAGCTTAAGTGAATTAGTGCTTTAGAGCTTCAATATGGAGCCATCCTAGGTTAAAATGGCTAATTATCTCAATAACCTCAATCAAGTCATGGTCTTCAAAATGTTTCTCTCTGAGGATCCTTCTACAGGGTAAATGACAGGGTAAAAGTGAAGTCATTTACTATTTATTCCATCCACTGCTACTCAATGGTAAAAAAATTTAAAAAAAAATAACGTCATTGGCCAGCAGAAGACTAAATGGTGATGGACAGACAATAGATTGTCATGATAAAAATCTGTGACAAAAAAGAATCTGAGGCCCAAATTTCCATTGCTGGATGAATTTATTAGCAAGACCAGCAATTGTCGATAAAGGGGACATAAGGCTCCTTAGCAGTCAGGGATCCCTTTGACAGAACAACTCTTTTTTATGCTTGATGATGCAAACTAAAACAGGATTATGATTGGTCACACAATGATGTGTGATCCTTTTAGATGAAGGGTGGGTTTATCTTGACCCAGAAAGGGAATTTTCATAACTCAGGGTAACAGAGAAAAAGCACATGGAGTTCACTAACATCCTCTGGAAAAATTTTATGGTGGGCAAATATCCTATGATCAGATTGATTCGCATTCTCCCATGGTCAGCAAAAGCTCACAGATTTTTACTTCTCTTGAAGTATTCTGCTCTACTCTTTTACAACAAACATTTCTGACTTCCCTATTTGTATTTGTTCTCTTTAGCCTATAGGAACAGGGAAATTAAACTCTTAAAAACTACAACTAAGGCTTTATACAGTTAAGTCAAATCTGGCCCATAAGTATTGATACACTGATTAGATATAATTCTCAATCAATAATTAATGAATAATTAAAAATAAAGTGGTTAATAAATTTTCAATTTCAAAAGATCAATAAATAAATAGTAAATCAAACAAATCTGAAGATTTACTGGTTTCTGAGGTATAAAGGCTTATAATGAAAATTTAGCAATTGGTATTCTGAATCAATTCAAGTTTACTTCAGCACCCTTTCAGGGTTATCCTGACTTAAATAGCTGATTTAAAGATATGCTTCATTCCCTGCTCCCTAAGTAACATTTGTGTTGCCTCGAATATGATTTATTGTTTATACTTCTTTCTCCAGCCTGTAGAGGTATCTTTCACTTTACATTTTGGTGATTACAAGTGAAGATCCAAGATGATAAATTCTTATTAGTACATTTAGTAAGGAGTTCTGGACTTAGAGTCAGTAAGACCTAAGTTCAAATTCTCCCTTACTTACTTCTAGCTGTGTAACCTTCGGCCAGTCACTTCATCTCCCTCAGCCTCTGTCTCCCCATCTTTAAAATGAGTATAAGAATGTTACCTACCCTCTAGAGAATCAACTAAAAAACTATTAGAAATAATCCACAACTTTGGCAAAGTTGCAGGATACAAAATAAATCCACAAAAATCATCAGCATCTTTATATATTACTAACAAAATCCAACAGAAAGAGATACAAAGAGAAATTCCATTTAAAATAACTGTTGACACTATAAAGTATTTGGAAATCCATCTGCCATGAGCAAAACTATAAAATGCTTTCTATACAAATAAAATCAAATCTAAGCAATTGGAAAAATATCAAGTGCTCTTGGATAGATTGAGTGAATATAATAAAGATGACAATACTCCCTAAACTAATCTATTTATTTAGTGCTATACCAATCAAACTCCCAAGAAACTATTTTACTGACCTAGAAAAAATAACAAAAAAATTTATCTGGAAGAACAAAAGGTCAAGAATTTCAAAGGAATTAATGAAGAGAAAATCAAATGAAGGTGGCCTAGCTGTACCTGATCTAAAACTATATTATAAAGCAGCGGTCATCAAAACCATTTGGTACTGGCTAAGAAATAGAGAAGTTGATCAGTGGAACAGTTTAGGTTCAAAGAACAAAATAGTCAATTACTATAGCAATATAGTATTTGACAAATCTAAAGACCCCAGCTTTGGGGATAAGAATTTACTATTTGACAAAAACTGCTGGGAAAATTGGAAACTAGTATGGCAGAAAGTAGGCATAGACCCACACCAAGGACTGTATGCCAAGATAAGGTCAAAATGAGTTCATGATCTAGACATCAAGAATGATATTATAAACAAATTAGAAGAACACAGGATAGTTTCCCTCTCAGACCTGTGGAGAAGGAAGAAACTAGTAACCAAAGAAGAACTAGAAACCATTATTGATCACAAAATAGATCATTTTTATTATATTAAATTAAAAAGGTTTTATATAAATAAAACTAATGAGACAATATTAGAAAGGAAGCAATAAACTGGGAAAACATTTTTACAGTCAAAAGTTCTGATAAAGGTCTCATTTCTAAAATATATAGAGAATTGACTCAAATTTATAAGAAGTCAAGCCATTCTCTAATTGATAAATGGTCAAAGGATATGAACAGACAATTTTCAGATGAAGAAACTGAAACTATTTATAGACATATGAAAATATGCTCCAAATCACTATTGATTGGAGAAATGCAAATTAAGACAACTCTGAGATACCACTACACATATCTCAGACTGGCTAAGATGATAGGAAAAGATAATGACAAATGTTGGAGGGGTTGTGGGAAAACTGGGACACTGATATATTGTTTTATTTTTGTTTGTTTGTTTTTTATTTACAAGTTATATGCATGGGTAATTTTATAGCATTGACAATTGCCAAACCTTTTGTTCTAATTTTTTCCCTTCTTCCCCCCATCCCCTCCCCCAGATGGCAGGTGGACCAATACATGTTAAATATATTAAAGTATAAATTAAATACAATATAAGTATATATGTCCAAACAGTTATTTTGCTATACAAAAAGAATCAGAGCTTGAAATCGTGTACTATTAGCCTGTGAAGGAAATCCAAAATGCAGGCAGGCAAAAATATAGTGATTGGGAATTCTATGTAATGGTTCATAGTCATCTCCCAGAGTTTTTTTGCTGGGTGTAGCTGGTTCAATTCATTACTGTGCCATTGGAACTAATTTGGTTCATTTCATTGCTGGAGATGGCCACGTCCATCGGAATTGATCATCATATATTATTGTTGTTGAAGTATATAATGATCTTCTGGTCCTGCTCATTTCATTCAGCATCAGTTTATGTAAGTTTCTCCAGGCCTTTCTGAAATCATCCTGCTGGTCATTTCTTACCAAACAATAATATTCCATAATATTCATATACCACAATTTATTTAGCCATTCTCCAATTGATGGGGATCCACTTAATTTCCAGTTTCTGGCCATTACAAAGAGGGCTGCCACAAACATTGGTGCACATACAGGTCCCTTTCCCTTCTTTAAGATCTCTTTGGGATATAAGCCCAGTAGAAACACTGCTGGATCAAAGGGTATGCACAGTTTGATAACTTTTTGAGCATAGTTCCAAATTGCTCTCCAGAATGGTTGGATGTATTCACAATTCCACCAACAATGTGTTAGTGTCCCTGTTTTCCCACATCCCCTCCAACATTCTGCATTATCTTTCCCTGTCATTCTAGCCAATCTGACAGGTAACACTATGTACAAACTTTCATCTGATATATAATGCAAAATATTTCCATAAAAAAAATGTGAGAAAAAAAAACCCAGATTTCCTACTTACCAAAAAAAAACAAGAAAAATGAAGAAAAAACAAAAAAGGTATGTTTCAGTTCCTTCTCTGCATATTTCATGTAGATATATAAATAGCACATATTTAAAATCATGAGCCAGCATTATATGTAATGGAAATAAAGTAGAATTCTATCCAATAAAACCAGGAATAAAGCAAGAATTTCCACTATCAACTCTGTTATTTGATATGTTGCTAGCATATCAATAGTGTTAGCAATAATAAAAACAAGGAAAATAATTGGGAAAAACTTATATGAAATGGTGCAAAATGAAGTGAGAAGAAACTGGAAAACAACTATGCTCTAATAAATTATAAAAATGAACAATTTTGAAAGACTTCAGCACATCTCATCAACACAATAATTAATTTCTCTTGTCTTTTGTTTTCCTCTCTTAATCTTTTCAACTGGCAGCCATAAGCAATTCTTGTTCATAACTGAGTATTTATGGCAACTTTGCCTTTATTATTAGAAAATGTTTGTTTGGCCTTCAGAATTGGCTTTAAGTGAAAAATCTTAAGACATATTCAATCTATGGTGAAACTTCTCCCATCTCATTGAAAAGTGAGAAGGGAAAAGTGAAAAGGGAAGGAATAAGCTAAGCAGAAGGGAATACGGGAACTGGAGGGAAAGGGGTAAGATAGGGGAGGAACTCTAAGGCGGGGGGAGGGATACTAAAAAGGGAGGGCTGTGAGAAGCAAGTGGTGCTCACAAGCTTAATACTGGGAAGGGGGAGAAAGGGGAAAGAAGGGAGAAAAGCATAAACCGGGTTAACAAGATGGCAAGTAATACAGAATTGGTCATTCTAACCATAAACGTGAACGGGGTAAACTCCCCCATAAAGAGGAAGCGGTTAGCAGAATGGATTAAAAGCCAGAATCCTACAATATGTTGTTTACAGGAAACACACCTGAAGCGGGGAGATACATGCAGGTTAAAGGTAAAAGGTTGGAGCAAAATCTACTATGCTTCAGGTGAAGTCAAAAAAGCAGGGGTAGCCATCCTGATCTCAGATCAAGCTAAAGCAAAAATTGATCTAATTAAAAGAGATAAGGAAGGACACTATATCTTGCTAAAGGGTAGCATGGATAATGAAGCACTATCTATATTAAACATATATGCACCAAGTGGGGTAGCATCTAAATTCTTAAAAGAGAAACTAAGAGAGCTGCAAGAAGAAATAGACAGTAAAACTATAATAGTGGGAGATCTTAACCTTGCACTCTCAGAATTAGATAAATCAAACCACAAAATAAATAAGAAAGAAGTCAAAGAGGTAAATAGAATACTAGAAAAGTTAGATATGATAGATCTCTGAGAAAATGTAATGGAGACAGAAAGGAATACACTTTCTTTTCAGCAGTTCATGGAACCTATACAAAAATTGACCATATATTAGGACATAAAAACCTCAAACTCAAATGTAGTAAGGCAGAAAT